>NC_065529.1:51678310-51725656 GCF_006386435.1 Epinephelus moara | reverse complement strand
AATATATACAGTCAGGGTGAATGGGGTTATTGCACAGGTTACATTGGATTACTGCAGTGTGTGAAAAAGTCTCAGGGCCACTCAGAGGGAGGAGTTGTACAGTTTGATGGCCACAGGCAGGAATGATTTCCTGTGGCGCTCAGTGGTGCATCTTGGTGGTATGAGTCTCCCACTGAAAGTACTCTTGTGCCTGACCAGCACATGGTGGAGTGGGTGTGAGATGTTGTCCAAGATAGTTGGTAGCTTAGACAGCATCCTCCTCTCTGACACCACCATCAGAGAGTCACACTCCATTCCCACAACGTCACTGGCCTAAAGTAATAATGTTACTTTACTTATTAGGTTTGAGGGCGTGTTTTTCACAGTGGAAAGAGTTTCAGTGCGACTACCTGCAGCAGCAGAGTTGTCATCTTTCCTCCGGACAAACTCACAGTAATGTGAAGATTTCAGGGGCCAAGGTAAAAAGTGTTTCCATCTTCCAAACTAGTGTGCCGCTCTGTGACGTGCCTGTGCAGCGCCATGATCACGAAAATCAGTCCGCTGATGTGATTGTTGTTTTTCATGTCAGTAGTTATGTGATAACAAAAGTAGGGTTGAAACCAGTTGTTTGTTTTTGGGTTAACTGTGATATTATTACTGACATTTTATTAGTAATTAGCTACACTACTCGTTACTGGAAAAAGTGTCATTATTACTGTAACACGTTACTGTCCAACACTGCTTCTGTTGGGCACAGATGAGAGGCAGCAGTTGGACTGTACACAGTAACACAGGCTGCTGTCGGTTCTCTGTCTCCTTGTGATGGATTCCTCTGTCAGTGACTCAGTTGTGTTTTAATCACTGAGTCTAAAAATAAATTTTAAAAAAGACACAAAAAGAAGTTGCACATTAGAAAGTGTTTTCATTCATGCCCACATTCTTTCCTCTTCATGCATATTTTAGTCATCCAAACACTGCGGTCTCCAGATGATCTTCATTTGTGAAGCTAATTTCAGTCTGCAGGTTAGGGCTAACAGCTTCCAGCCGTGAGCATGTCTGCAGCCTGAGTGAGTGAGGAGGCAGGTCATGTTAAATGGACTGCTGTGTAACTGTGCTGCTGGATTGTGATTGGTGAGCTTAACCAGCTCGTGGGACTGTAAACTCCCGGTGGCCTACATGTCCTGCATTAAAGCGCTCTGTGTTCCAGGTTGTTGAACGCTCCTCTGCTGCACGGGATGACTGGGAGGAAGCTGGCGTGATAAACTGGAGTCTAAATGGTGATTTGAAGCACTTCAGAGGTTCCAGTTGGGCTTCAGGTAGCGAGCCGATGGCTGCGGTGTCATGGGATGTTGCTGTGGATCTTGCACGGTAAGCCAGAAGCTAACTGGTGAATATGAGTCTAGTTCAAGGCTCTGCGTAGCTGGCTGGTGGCTATAAAACTGCAGGCCTTCTGTTGGACACTCCTCATCACTGGGTGAGATTCTGGCATACCTAATGTGACGATATAAATAGCTCCGGGCAGTTAGCTGCTGGCTACACAGGGGCCCAGCAGTCTACAGGTGAAACAGATGTCAGGTTTAATCTACTGTGAGCCTCCAGAACAAACCTACAGCCTCAGAGACACGGGCCAGTGTTTCCTGACTGTCTCCTGACTGTCTCCTGATCGTCTCCTGACTGTCTCCTGATCATCTCCACCCTCCCTCCTTCTCTCTGTGACTGATGTCAGCGTGTCCCGTTACGCCAACGCCGCTAAAGACCCTTCTGATGAAGGATGCAGAGGTGCTATTTTTAATACTGACTGATGCACTCTGATAAATGATCCCAGCTAATTATGACTATTAACAGTGAATAAAAACACAATGACTCAAATGGCTGTGTTGTTGTCTCAGTGGCTGAGATGATAATGAAATACAGAACATTAGTCACCCCTCTCCTAACAGCCCACACAGTCATGCACAAGCTATACATTTATATAAAGAGACAGTCATCTTTGTTGTAAAGCTCATTCTCAGGTTGTAGAGGATCATTCTAATGTGACAATGAGTAATTACCAGAACTCTCTAAACTGCTCTAAATAATTTAAATTAATTTCAAGAACTTCAAATCCCCAGATCCTGATGTTCGGTATTTGCTGGGTATCTTATTTTGAGTTATTGTGCTCTGAAAGCAGGACCTAAAGAAAGGAGGGTGTTGCAGCTTCCAGCTCGTCACATATGGCAGCTTGGTCAGCGGCCCTACACTTCAAACTATGGCACTCAGGCAGCCGACCCCTCTAAGACAAAATGTTAAAGTGACCTCAGCCCAGTCACCTAAAGAAAATGCTGGCATTGTAAGTTTCCTGGTGTCAGCGTGGGTTTCCTCCGGGTGCTCCAACATGAGCGTCGCAGCCTCCGCAAAATGACTTGTGTCACTGTTGGGATTTGATCCATTTAGTCTGGCAACATTTCAGAACAGCTGCATGATTAAATAATTTCATTCCCATTCAAGTTAGCGGAGCACTGAACCCAACGTTAGCTGTTCGGCTGGTAGACGTCTTTACTGTGCCTGCTCTATGGGCCCGATGATCTGGAAGCAAAACAGGAGACCTGAGTAATTTTACACATAAAAGTCAAACTGTTTTGGCTTCAGGCGCCACTGACCAACTGTCACAAGAACGAACAGGACTCAGCCTGTGTCCAGTTCTCTTTGTACATCCTTGGTTGACATCAATGTCTGTATAAAGATGGACGACATGACAGCTCCCCATAAGTGAAGCCAAAACATCTGGATCACCTCCTGGTGGCTGGCTGCAGTATAGGTCATAAACCCCACCCCCTCTATGTCAGGACAGGGGCTGAACTTTAAACTCATAGATGCTCAGTTGCAAAAACATAAATGGCTGAGTAGCGCCCCCTACAACATTTCTACGAAACAGCCCTAGAAGCTGGTTACAAAACTTGGTAGGCACATGTAACATCCCAACCCAACAGGAAGTCAGATATTTTGAATTTACTGTGCAATTTTGGTGCATTTTTGGCCTTTTCCAGAGGTCGTACTTTAACAAACTCCTCCTACAGATTCAGTCTGATTGACTTCAAGTTTTGTCTGCCTCATCTAAAGACCTTATTAGACCTTATTAAGTTATTAAAAGCTTCAGTTTTCGTTGAACCAAGTGACCGTGGCGAGGTGTCAAACTTGCATGTTTACTTACAAGTTTTTTTTTCTTACAACTTACAAGTTCTTATCACCCTGAAGTTTTTTTCTAATAAGTTTGGTTTTAATTAATTATCTGATGCTATAAAAAGGGCGTCTGACGTCATGATTGACAGCTGTGTGTCAATGGGGCACTGCTCGCAACTGGGGCTGGTGTTTGGGTGGGAGCAGACAATGCGCAGACTCTGGCTCCCAGATGGCAGCAGCTGTATCCAGGATATTTTGGCTTAATTTCTGTACAGCAGGAGGAAGTGGAGACGTGTCGTTTAGTCACTGGTGTCCACTACCAGAAAGCGGCACAGTGAAAAAATAATCTGTGTATCTTCACTAAATATTTGGTTTTAGAAGTTTGCTGACATTAAGTGACTTCTCTCAGGGAGCTGGTGAGCTAACAGCTAACTATGCTAAGCAGCCAGGCTAGCATAGTTAGCCACAATAGGCTATATTTTGTCTGCCCCTTCCCCTCGCTAGCAGTTTATTCAAAGACAAATGTGTCGCATGTCTCTTGTCTCCTGACTGTGTGAACCACGTGTCTGTTGTGAAGCAGTTTCAGCTCTTTATACTTCACCCCGCTGCGATTCCTTTACAATGATGTGAAAAGTTTCCACCAAATTTTGCTGTTTTAAATGCTGGTGTGAAAACTTTTTAAGAGGTTCATTAAATTTCATTTTATTGCACAGCATGTTCTGCAGCAGAACATGGAGGAGGCCCTGAGCAGCAATAAGTGCACAGGCTTTTATTACTTACAAATGATTTGTCTAAATCCAACGCTTACACCAACAAAACTTTTAAAATCATTTTTCACAAAACTTCTTCCTGGGGGAGGAGACCCCTGCTGGAGGGATCAGGATCTGTGGATCTATCTGATGAAGGTGGGGGCTGCTGGGAGGTATATATGATCACCTGATCGTCTTGTTTGATGAGAACACAGAGAACAAAGTTCTGTGAGAGGTTTTCATGTTCCCGTCTGTAGAGGAACAGGACGAGGAGGTGGTGACAGGAGACAAAGTGAAGCTGCTTTCATCTCTTTGTGGTTTAGTGACTGATGTCTCACCCCTCCATGTGAGAATCCAGGTCTCTGCTGAACTGCAGCACGACCCAAACATGTGGTTCAGCTGCTGCTGTTGTCCTCGCTGTGGTAGTTGTCTTCTTTCTGTTTATCTGACGGCTGCTGTCTGAGGTACACAATGAATTTCCAAAAGGACTAATAAATCTAACAATGCATTTGTAAAATATATAATATTTGTGAAGTATTCTTGCCTGACAATAAAGAGAACAGATTCCTCACTGACGTTTACTTTAAGTCGACTGTTTGAAAGAAGGGATCAATTCAATATCGTGTATTCTTGCTGAAAATCACATCCTCTTTCATTCCTGCTAAAATTGGCCCCTGGCTGCAGTTGTATAGCTGAAGGCTTCATATTATGTAGTTGGGATCTTGCCTGTGGCAGATGTAGCTTAGGGAAATTATGGGTGGATGTCATACATAAGACTGGATAGGTTTACACAAAATTGCTACAGAGTCATTCAGGCTTTGCCATCTCGCAGTAACTACCATTCATAGTGACACACAGGGAGCAGAGCTGCAGGGAACGCTGCATATAAAACACTGCATACACCGCAGATACTGTAGGACTTTATACACTGCGCTGATGCTCAGGTGTGCTGAATCCCCCCCGAAGGCCTGAAAGACGCATTAGAAGAGAACAGAGAAAAACACTGTGGATAAATTATTCAAGAGTTGTGGTTGAACCACGGATGGAAAGAGTACTACAATATTTTACTGTTACTTTAAAGACATTTTATTCAAGTCGAAGTGAAATAAATTGTGTGCTGAGTTAGTGGAGGTGGTGTCTGAGGGTGGGCCCACAGTCTGAGACTTATGGTTCAGACGACACAATATCAGCCTGACAACAGCCTGACGCAGAGTCATATGGTGACCACTCGGATCGTCAATGACAGTAAGTGTTGTACAAAATAATCTTGTGTAGTGTGTCACAGTGAAAAAACACCGTGGGTCTGTGGGGACTGACTCGCTCTTGGAGCCAGCCTCAAGTGGACATTAGGGGAACTGCAGGTTTTGGCACTTCAGTGTTGGCTTCATGTTTCAGCACGGAGGCTGCTGCTTGTTCCAAACATTGATGTTTTGTTCCAAACTGTCGTTACTTGATCAGCCTTTTCTTCTGCCACATAAAGCGGTATTTTTCACAGAGACATCGCTGCGCTACCAGCAGGGATTGTCCCCTTAAAACTGGGTTATCCAAGCCCAAACATGATGTGTCCTAACCATGACCAAGTGGTTCTGGTGCCCAAACATAATCACGTTAACCACAGCATTGTTGAAACATAAAGTTTCTACATATCTGCCACATAATAACAGGCAAATGTAACGTATTTGTGGTTTGCAGAAACGTACAATACCATCATTTTATCTAGTGACTGGGCTGCATTGGGCTAACTGCCCAGACAACTCATCCTCCTGTCCACGTTTCGTCATGGACTTTCCACGTCCACATATGGCGTCCAAGGTACCCTGGGTGTGTTGGTTGTTGACGTTCTGGGACGCCGTGTCAACTTCAGCCTGTTACATGCATTGTCTGTTTTCAAAATACACTTCTGTTTTCACAGGAAATGTACAGTTTGCATACAGTCTCTTTCAAAATAAAAGCACTATGTTGATACAACACCGCCAACTGATGTTTTCTTCCTTCAACAACAAACACACGGTAGGGTTTAGGAAAACAGAACAGGGTTTGGCTTTACAGTCTCACAGGAAGTGAACACCAGCCTCTCCAGTTAAAGTCAGTGGTTGCTGGTCCCGTCCACCACCCCTCCTACCCGCCCTACTTGGACTTCTGCCTCCTTAACTCTCATTGTTGATGCCACTGGGTGCCTTTAAACAATAACAGAGAGCGGCTGCGTCTCATTACGACATGAAAGGACTTTTTTCGTTGGTGTCTGACGCCAGAAGTCACCGTCCAAGCGCCGGTATTAACCCTCTGTGTGAGACCAGGTTGGTCCAGTTCGTAGGATCTTTGTTCCTCACTGATTACATGTACAAATTAACTCTGCTGGTTGTCTTTACAATAACTGAAGGGACAAGCTGTCAGTGTGACGTGACTGTGCGTCAGCTGCAGTTTTTGTTCAGCAGGAAATCCAGAGAGTGATTAAATGATGAACTCATTCACCACGACTTCAGACATTATGTTATTATTTCTGCATCATTTAATGCTATACTGAACGTTAACACACACACACACACACACACACACACACACACACACACACACACACACAGAGCTCTAGTAATCAATCCAGTGGTGTTTCTCATCTCTCCTAATGAAAGAGGAGATGCTCAACAGCAGATCTGCTCTCTAATCTTTCTGCTAACAGAAGGCTAATAAAGGGCCAGAGTCAATTATTGACCAGAGAAATGAACATTTGATGAGGTGGTGATAGTCAGGGGACACAGCGAGCAGCATTTCTATCTTCTCCAGGGCACAGGGAGAGAGAGTGTGTGTGTGTGAGTGAAACTGCCATTTTGTGAACACAAACACACTCAGCAGCAGCAGCAGACATCATAAGTCCCACACTGACTCTACACTAAAGCACTGACTGAGAAATTTCCTCTGAATATCTGCAGATTCTGCTGGTTGAAGATGGAGGTTCACACTCACAGGTTCATTCAGGTCCTGTGTCCACCAAAGCCTTTTTATTTCCCCAGCTGAAAACACCAGGTGCTCCTCAGGAAATGCCCTGATGGGAGCGTTTGAGAGCGCTTTGGAGCCCCTCGTTTTTTCAGCTAACACACTTTGGTTGCGTCTTGTTGCTATGATACTGAATATCTGCAGAAGTCAACATGTCTGCAGGAGGTAGAGTACCTGCTCTGGCTGAGGGGGGGTGAAACACAGAGCCTCCTCTCTGTGGTGTCATGAAAGGAAACTAGGGCTGTCAAAGTTAACGCTTTAATAACAAGTTGACCCACATTTCCACACGCGCGATTAACGCACATATGTTCTGTAATTAAGACTCTCTTAGTTTGGGACATCAGGAAGCGATGCAGCAGGTAGTTATGGAGAGCGAGCACAGATTAAGAAAAGTGTCTTTTGAACAGCAAGTTCAGCTTCACAGCTCAGCCAGATGGTTCTCTCGACAAGACCAAAGTTATCTGCACTTAGTGTCGATGTGAACTGAGTTACCACCAGAGGACGAGGAGTCTCAAATACCATTTGCTGGCCAAGCACACAGCTGATGCAGAGAGCCCTCCTCCCCCTCACCAAAGGCAGACGGCCTAGGGCTCATTTATGCTCAGTGTTAGATAGAGAGATGGACAGAGCTTTCTGTTCGTTCTCTGGATTGATTTCATCCATATTTATGCACATTTTCTGAAAGCTTACAGACGAGACGGAGCAGAACCACCAGAGATCATCAGGCAGTGTAGCGCAGTTCAAGCGAGATGCAATCGAATGAGGCAACGACGAAATTTAAATTCTGGCAAAATGAAACGAATCAGTAATATAGTGAAAAGAATTCTTCGTCCACATGTCGATATGTATAAGACCGCACAGACCACCTGTCTGCAACACTGCTTCTGTTTAAAGGTAAAATACGAGACCTCCATCTTGTTATGTGTAGCTTTTGACTCCGCCCTCTGTATCTATACCAACATGAAGGACACAGAGAAGTACGAGGGCAGTGACGTTCACAACCTTTGAGACAGTCGCATCTATTTTTGTACGTAAAGGGAGAATAACTGAGCCCTCAGACTCTGTGCGCTCTGAACGTCACATACGGCTCCTTTACTGTATGAGAGACAGAAGATGCTGCGTTGGTCCGTTCGCTACAGTTCGTCTGACGCCACTATCAACAGGATGACATCACTGTTAAATAAATCTAATGGTTTCTGTGGTGAAGGTTTGGTGAGGTTTAGACTCAGATATCTCGGTAGGTTAATGGTTTGGTTAGGGAACAATGGCGGTCGTGGTCAGAAGTGTTGTTGACTGTTGGTCAGAAACAGGAAGTGAAGAGTGGCCTCTGGTGTTCAAGTCTGATGTGAACCGTCACTCCACCCAAACGTCCTCCATCTGTGGACTCCGTGTCAAAACAGCACCTGATTCCCTCCTTTACTCCCATCATAATTCCCACTGCCATTAGGGGGCGCTGTCACTTAAATGTAAACAGATTTGCTGAAACAAAGGATGTTGTTGTTGTTTTTCTTGACAGTCTCCTTTCATCCCAGATTTTATATCATGCTGGTTTAAAGTCCTTCCTAAATGTTTAATTATCTGTAACTGGCAGTTTCATAAATGTAAATGTTTGTCTGAATGTTGCATTTTTGCTTTTATTGTCCTATGAACACATGTTGCTGATGAAAAACAGAGTCAACTGCCCTCATTGGACCGCACTGTATAAATAAAGGTGGCTCCCACATGAGCTGAGTAGAAGTGCAGCATCAACGAGTCACCATTAAGTAAAAAGACAATTTGCCACGAGGGTTACATCTGTATCTCCGCACAGGAGAGCGAGAGGTGAAAAAACACTGAATGCAACACGAGGCAAAGACTGAAGGAGGACGAACATGAGAGGAGCAGAGACAGAGTGTCGTGCTGTACGACCGTCTGCACAGGATTTCACCATCACAGCAATTAACACAAA
The DNA here is from genome assembly GCF_006386435.1 of Epinephelus moara. Classification (NCBI taxonomy): domain Eukaryota; kingdom Metazoa; phylum Chordata; class Actinopteri; order Perciformes; family Serranidae; genus Epinephelus; species Epinephelus moara. Next base: position 51,716,830 of record NC_065529.1, on the reverse strand, counting down.
TTCAGCCAATCCCTGTGAATCCTGCAAGACCTTGCAGTTTTGTCCAATCACTTCAAACTGACCACAAATTTGACAGTTTAGGACGGATTGATCTCATTTCAATGGTGCGTATTGATCCACTTCTTGCCCTGCTGTGTGTTTACCACAAGACTGCTGCTGCTCAGTAACACACAGTGACAGGGTTAACTGTTGGCAAGTGATGACAGCGTTTTCTTTTAACCGCCTCTTCTTCGTCGTCGTTTTCTTTTTAAAACGGCAAATTGCAAACAGATGGTGGAGCATTGTCGCCAACATTTGACGCTGTCTGCGCCCACACATAAACCCAACTTACGCCACAACAACCAGCTGATTAAAATGTGCAGCTATAGCTACGCACCAGCCAGCTAGCTAGCGAAAGCTAACATTAGCACTTGCATTTGAGTTCACACAACCAAATCATTACAGACCCAACAAACATTTTGACGGCTTCTGTTTGCCAACAGCAGGCATGTCCAAAGTCTGGCCCGGGGGCCAATTGTGGCCCCCAGACCAATTTTAATCAGCCCTTGGCTTGACTTTCAAAATATACCATATGTGGCCCTTTACACAATAATGGTTAATCGAGCAAGATCACTTTGCATTTTTACCCTTCACCTCACAATGACAGGACTATCATACAGTTTGTAAACAGGCATCAACAAACAAACATCAACAAACAAACAACTGATCCGAAAATCAGCTGGCCCCCAGGTATTTTCACGTTGTTTTATCTGGCCCCCATTCAAAAAAGTTTGGACACCCCTGGCCAACAGTTTTGGTACTTAGCGCAAAAAAACAGGCTCCTTATAGTCCCCAGCCGCCATGTCAGAGGTTGAGAGGTTTGTCATGTAGCCTCTGCTACAAACATGGCGACCATTGAGGGTGAGACATGTCCGTCATTCCACACTCAACTTTTGGACCGTTTTGAGTGCACCAGTAGTCCACTGCATTTCCCCGTACTATGCAGCGTCAACACACTCAGAATATGAAGTGTTTAGTACAGAAGGATGTGATGTCAGACACACTGTCAGCTTCATCACCATCAGCGCTTTGGTGTTGGTGTAGTGTGTCTGGGCTCCAAAGGCCCTGACACACCAAGCCGACGGTCGGCCGTCGACCAAAGTCGGGCCGTCGGTGAGCGTCTGTCGCCCTAGTTTTTGTGGTGTGTCCCGCACCGTCGGCACTTCAACATCGGCGGCTTTTTGGCAGATTGAGCATGTTGAATCGGAGGCGGAGCTTGTCGGTGAGAGAGATCACTCTGATTGGCTGTTCAGGTTTTATTTCCTCGCCCCTGTAGCGAGTGAATCTGCCTGTAGTGAAACCGGGGCTAACCGGTGCTTCCTCCTCAGGCTCCACTTCACTCAGCTGCCCCACAGACCCGCTGCTTCTTCACACTTTAACCTGAATAACAAACCGGAGCTAGCTGGGAGCGGCTAGCGGAGCGTTAGCCGCAGCATGACCGGAGGGAAGCACAGCCAGTTAGCCTCCGCTAGTCTCTGAGCTAGCCCCGGCTCTCCGTTTGGATCCAACCGGAGCACCGAGCCCTGGTTTGTTATTCAGGTTAAAGTGGGAAGAAGCAGCGGGTTTATCGGGCAGCTGAGTGAAGTGGAGCCTGCGGAGGAAACACCGGGACCGTCTGGATGTAATAGTCCGTGGAGGTGCTGCGGTGCTCGGCTGCACAGATAGGAAACCCCTCGTCTGACAGGATGTACCACTCTCTCACTCCGCTTTCTCTCACGCAGGCGCAGAACGTACGTGCTACTTGGCCGTCGGATGTAGTCCGTGTAGTGTGTTCAAATGCAACTGACACAGGGCGACGTGAGGTGACGTAGACGACGCGACAGTTGGCTTTCGTCGCCGCTAGTTCTTTGATGTCGGTTTGGTGTGTCTGGGCTCTAAGTCAGAGGAAGCATGAAGACACGCTAACAGAGGAGGATAGAAGAAGAGAGGAGAGTCAGTTTAATCAATAAAATAAGTTCCCATGCAGAGTTAAGAGAGGTGATGCTGAGAGAAAAAGCCTGTTTACCATTCACAACCACAGAGACAGAGACAGAGAGGTGTTTTATCATGTGACAGAGTGCACAGCATACTGTACAGCAAACTGAGGCCATTACAGAGTCCGCTGCCTCCAGGGACACGGATAACAGGAATCTCACATTCATCACTTGGAGGTCCACAAACTCAAAGCAAAGGCTGCAGATACGACGAGCTGCAGTCACTGTGTGAAACCTCACTGTCAGCGTCACCTTTTATACAGTACACCGTCACTGTGACACTCAGGCTGCAGGTCACGGTTGTTTCCTCAGTGATCAGTTTATTCTTTGGTCCATAAAATGTCACCTCAACACCCGTTCACTGGGTCCAAAGTGACGCACAAACTCTCCTGGATGATGTCACCATCACACACGTTCATGTTCTGACCTTCAGTTAAATTATTATTATTTTGTTTCTGACTGATCAGGTTTTATCTGTCAGGTTGTCAAAAACACTACAATACCCATGATCCTCAGAGTGTGAATCAGAGTTTCTGAAGGAACCAGTGACGCCTGGAAAACCTCCTTTCACTTCATGACTGGATGATTTCAGCTGCGTTTGCACACTGTGTTACATCAATCAGTCAAACTTTATTTATAGAGCACTTTTCATACATCCTGTATGTACGTATGTTTTAACTCCATTATCACTGTGACTGGACTGTTACGTGTTCTTAAAGGCTAGTGCAGATATCTTTGGGTTAAAGCTACAGCCTCAGTATCTGTTAACTTGTGTTATAACTCAATACTCTACACAATGACTCAATATCTTAAAGGGACAGTTCACCCCAAAATAAAATCTGTCATGATATTTAGATTGTTTTGGTGCGAGCTGCCCTGTGTTGGAGGTATCGGCTGTAAAGATCTCTGCCTTCTCTCCAGGGCCTGTTTGAAGCTCATGTTAGATGTGATCATAGAAAGCAAAGAAAACAACCAATTTGTCCGTTGTGGACATGATCGTCGTTGCTAATGACCTTGTCCTCTTTGTGTGAAGCTGGGTCAACTAAAACTGTTTTTGGGAGGGTGAGAAAATGTGCTGGAGTAAAACGGTTTTATATTTCAACTCTGTACATGGATTCACCGCCGCCAGACTAACATTACTAGCTAACATTAGCTAACTTTAACTACTATTTTCTACCTAATAGGCTGACTGTTCCCAAAAACCTGGTCAAACACTGTCAGGCTAACATTACTAGCTAACATTTGCTAATTGTATCTACTATTTTGTACCTTACTAGGTCAGCCATTCCTTGAGGTCTGGTGAAATGCTGTCAGGCTAATGTTGCTAGCTAATATTTGCTAACTTTAGGTACTGTTTTCTACCTACTAGGTCAACCCTTCCCAGAGGTCTAGTGAAAAACTGTCAGGCTAACGTTACTAGTTAATTTTAACGTTACTAATATAACTAGCTTACATTGGCTAATTTTAGCCAGTATTTTACCTACAAGGTCGACCTTTCCCAGATGTCTAGTAAAAAGCCGTGCAGCTAACGTTACCAGCTGACATTAGCTAACTTTAGACCTACTAGGTCAATGGTTCCCAGAGGTCTCGTGAAACGCTGTCAGGCTAACGTTACTAGCTAACGTTAGCTTATTTAAGCCACAGTTTCCTAACTAGTGAGTCAATCTTTCCCAGACATCTGGTAAACACTGTCAGGCTAACGTTATTAGCTAATGTTACCGAACCTTTGCTTCTATTTTCTACCCACTGGGTCGACTGTTCCTGGAGGTCTGTCTGGTGATGAGACACCGTTAAAACATTATGTCTCTTTCCAGATATCAAGAGCCGCTTACTAAAGATAATCCACAGACCTTGTTGTGAGCAGGAGCCATTTACTTTCTCTAAAAGTATATCCGCCAACTGTATCACAGCACAGAAGGAAGTGTGCATCTACTGCTAGCTCACCTAGCACCACTGAGCTAGCTAACGTTACAGCTCACCTGAGGAGGACGCCATTCATGTGTACATGTCAGGCTGTCACAAGCCTCTTGTCCATGAGCAGACACACACTTTGAGGAAAAACATGCCGACATATTTTTGATTTTGGAGTGAACTGTCCCTTTAATATGTCAGCACGAGCCTTCGTCAGACGAAGCCTGAAACTGACTGTATTGTGTCCTGATGTCGTGTGATGTGAAGAGTGTGTAATCCATCATCACTCTGTGTTAACAGTAAAGAATTCAATTCTGACCATGAAGCTCTGCTGATTAATTTATTTGCTCTTTCATATTTACATTATTACACGCCTGCAGCACGCATTAGCTACTGTGCGCTGAGGCAATCACCTGCTTACATATTCCATCATGACCGGAGGTACACGCCACTCCGTATGTAGCACACGACACGCAAACCATGAAAATCATTATAAAGATAATTTCATGATCTAAAAATGGAAACGGTGAGATGTGGACGTCTTTCCCGAGCTGTAATGTTGATCTAATATTAGAGATATAAATGAGATTTTCCTGTGATGTTGGAGAACAGCGCTGGGTCACTGAATCCATCATTTAAAGCTGTCAAAAAAAGCAGTATAATGTTCTGTAACATAATTCATCAGTGTCAAATCTGAAAACAGTTTCAACGTGAGAATGAAATGAGAGTTTAAACAAATGCGTTGGGTAAAAACTTTATAATCTGTGTGTTACGTAAAAATGATTAAATATTCAGCATCGTATTCAAAGTCATTTATTGGCAGCCACAGAAACAGAAACAGTATTTTGAGGAAGAGGTGGTCGGTGTTTGTTATAATCCTCAGATTATTCACCATCGTCTCTAAGACGACTGTCAGTATTCATTCAGGATCCTTTAGAAATCAACTGCTGAATAATTCAAACATCACCACCTGTGTTCAGTTTATGTTTCACAGTTTTGGTTCCTTCTCCTGATTCCATCAAATATAATTTGGCTCACAGAATTTAAACTTTGGTTCATTTTGAACACAAAATAATCCCCTAAATGTTCGATCTGATTACAGGACCACTATTTAGACAAAATCAGTTTGTCACTGTGGCCCCTCGGCACTTTTAGAAACAACAGGAAGTTCACTGTTGTAGTTTTTCAGTAATTGAGACAGACACATAGTGATACAGCAACACTTTATTAAACACCCACTCTCCAGGCATTTGCAGATTAGCAAACTGCTCGCACTTCTGATAAGTTTAGTCACTCAACAGATAACCAGCTGCATTTGTCAACAGACCGAACCGGCCAACACATTCTCATCCCAACTCGTCAAACATCGTCGCTCTGTCAGTGGCCCTACACGTCAAACTGTGATGCCCTACGGTAACCTCCTGCATCTGCGTGTTAATTCAGATCTGATATATGCACTGTGTCTCTCCAAAATAAATTTCCATTTTCACAGGAAACGTACCATTTCTGCTCGTTAAATGTAAACAGCCTTTTTCAAAATACCCTTTCAACACAGGTCAAATACTTCGTTTTTAGGTTGATTTCTTTGAGACAACAAGAGTCCGTGGTTAGAGTTAGTAAAAACCGTCATGGCTTAAAAAAGTACAGTTGTTACTAACATGATGTCATGTCACCAGACACACGTCACTAGCGTAGCATGCTACACATACACATGAAACAACCCACATGAAAATATACAAATATAAACAATATACAAACAATCAGTCAATTAAATAGAAACTGAATTGGCGACTATTTAAAATCCTTTAAGTCATTTTTCATGCAAAAACCTTTCATGGTTCCAGCTTCTCATATAAATGGACGAGGACTTGCTTCTTTTCCTCTTAGTTATTTTTTAATTTCTTACATTTATTTAAACTTCTCTGCATGAGTACTTTTACTTTTAATACTCAAAGCCCCTACAAGGAACTTTCATTTAGAGTTGATTTTGGCGACCCTGTGGACAAAAGCCGTAGTGTTTTGCTGGAATGAAGCCTACATTTCCCATGAGCTCTAGCGCGTATTGTCGTAAAGACGCTTACCTGGCTCGTGCATGTGCTTGTTTTGGGGATGAATGAAACAACATGACAGGAAAACTTTGCCCCGCTCCTATCGGGGATCCCAGCTCACCTCTGCCGTGCCCCAGCTCCACCTCTCCGCCGTAAGCGCCACCGCCGCCGAGGTAAACGCAGCGGTCAGCTGGTAAGGCTGACGGCCTGTTTGGCGAGCACTTCCACGGCTTCTTGGACTGAGTATGGAGCGGTGCCTCGCCTCTTTATTTCTCGGCACTCGCTGGACCCTGTCGACGCCTGGCTGGTACCTGTCGTCGGCCCGGATGAGGTGTTCCAGCCCCGCGGCCCCTGCTCTCCTCGTCCCCGCTGGCGCGGGGTGAATCTGCGCAACCTGCGGCCTCTGTGTGTGGCTCCCCGGACAGCTAACGCCGTGGACCCGCCGGCTCCTGCCAGGATTGGGCTGGTAAATGCTAGATCGCTAGCGAACAAAACGTTTATCCTGAAGGATTTCCTGACTTCCCGAGGATTGGATTTTCTCTGTGTGACTGAGACGTGGCTGACTGTTGGTGAGTCCAGTGCTTTCACAGAACTTTTACCCGATGATTGCTGCTATTTTAACTCCCCGCGGACGTCGGGTCGAGGAGGAGGAATAGCGACTATTTATAAGAGTCACTATAAATGTAAGCAGCTAGGTAAGATGACGTGTGCCGTCTGAGTGCCGTAAATCGTTTCGTCCTGGAAGCGACCTGGGGCGGACCCGGAGACAGTTTCCTAAAGGTATGGATATACACTATATAGAAATAGCTTATCTTCACACCGATGGTCTCATTTGCTGTTGTAGGTCTTTTGCATATCCAGTTAAAAGTTCCTTGTAGTGGCTTTAAGCACATTCTCCTGACTTTACTTACATACTTTTACTTGAGTACTATGTTCAGTGTGGGGCTTTTACTAGTAACAGAGTATTTTTACAGTGTGATATTAGTACTTGTATTTGAGTAAAGGATTTGAATACTTCGTCCATCACTGCTGCTGACAGGGCGAATGTTTTGCCATTTCTGGGTTTTTGGATTTTCCTGTAACACCAGTACTGACACTGGAAAACTAGATTTACTTAAGGTTTATTGAACAGTTTGTCAATTCCACTTCTGCATACTTTGTTCTTCTTCTTACAGAACTTTTCTGGAGACATCTCTGTGCATAAGCTGGGTGCATAAAGCACTGTAAGATTTTGTTTTAATTCGCATTAAAGGTTGATTATGTAGAATGAGCAGAATACCGCCATCTAGTGTGTCTAGATCGTAGTCGCAACTACAAAAAATAATTCCAGCAGTCGGGTTGCCAGGTTCAATGCCAAGTGTGTGAAGCCATCAGCCTGCACCATGTCAAGTGATGAATCATACAGGGTAATGACTAATTTCGACTAATCAATTCATTTTACAACAGTATTTAACATTAGCCTAGCTATAGGTCTTTATATATATATGATGTTATGTGTGGTATTTATTCAGTTTTGGGAAATCACGATGTCTAGAAGGCATCAGTGGCTGCATGAAGCGGGCTCAAGCCCCCGTTCCGCTGCGGGCTACGTCGGGTTGGCGACTACTTCATTTCTTACCACGCAGAGTGCACTGCAGACGCTAATGTTTGTGTCACTTTTTACCAAGTCAAAATCAAAGTAATGTCGGTACTTCCAAGCATTAAACGCTGCATGGTCCTGCTCTCTCCTGCACTCCATGTTATCTGTTGTTGATCTACACATGTCTGTTGTTTACCACTGAGGTCGCACCGCTCATACCTGATTGTCATGAGACAGTCTCACATAATCACGGTTTATAAAGCAGTATCGCAGCCTGCTTGCGGTAAATCTATCTTGAAAAAGTAAATTGACCATCAGTGCCGACAGGTAACATTAGCTAAGTTAGCAAGTGAGTTAGCTTACCGATCGAGGAGAAAAGTAGCCATTTCCGCGTGCGTTCTTATGCCGTGGGAATCCTTTATTTGAGTCCATCGAGCAAATGCTTTGCCAATATTAACTCTCGTCTTTGCCCTTCTCCGGTCACTCTGTTGCTGGGATGGATAACGCACCGTTCTCCAGGGCTCTAAAGCAGCTGCTGGACATGCAGATTCCATCATGCCGACCATAGAGACCGTACTTGGCAACCAGCAATGCCCGGCCGCTATTGGCTGGTACGATGTAAACATGACGTCATTGTCGAACCTGTCAAAATTTATAAAATTATTTAATTCAGACAAAATATAATTTTTCAAGGAAATGCTATACTTTTATTCTGCACCCCTCTAAACGCACTGTGGATGTATTATTTTTTTAAAATTATAGCTTTTAATAATTATTCTACATAATCAACCTTTAAGGCTTCCTTTAAATAAAGTCGGTTGCACAAATCATCCCTCAGTCTTCTCCTTAAGGTTTCCTTATGTTTAAAGAAAAGCTTTAAATTCATTAATCTGTTGCACAGAGGACCTCAGCTACCAGAGTAAGGCAAAAAACACAAGGTACCTCTGACTGCATCGTCACGGCAACATGGCTGAGTTTATGCACAGAGCACAACACCTGCCCGTCACCTGTGCTGACAGGTTATTGATGATGGAGTGGGATTCATCATTCAGACACCTGTGTAAGAGCTGATTTGGTTGGTTAAGAACACTTGGTGCATCTGGAGTTGACTTATATATTTAGTTATATTTTCTCTTACCAAAAAATTAAGAGAAATTCAAGAGGACGTTGCTGCGTGAGGCCAGACTGACATAAACTGACAGAAGTCATAGAACTGAAAAGGTGAAGAGCAGCGTGGGGGGGTTATTTTATATTTCCTTGAGTTTATGGTCCTTGTCCAATCACTGAGGCTATTTGTACCAAACATGGCAAACATGTGCTCGCATCACTTCATGTGGAACGTAATTCAAATCTAGAGAGAACGAGAGGAGTGTGAAATCAGTGCAACTCCTCCAACCCACGGGGAGCAGTTTGACAGCTCAAATGAAGCGCTCAGCTGATGTATCAGTGCAGCGCCACTCGAGCCGTCTCCTGCAGCTCTGCACTTTAACTTCATTTTCACTAAGAATCATCATTTTCCACTCGGATGACGGCGTCCAATTGTCCATGTCACAGGAACCAAAGCTGTGAAAACTTTCCCTGAAAATCATTTATTAAGTTCAGTGTGATCTCAAAGTGTCTGCAGCAGAAATGCATTTTGGAAAATGGAGGCAGTACACAAGCTAAACACTGCGCTCCGTGTGTGTGTGTGTGTGTGTGTGTGTCAGGGTGATGGATAGACTAATACGGGCTGTTATGACTGCATTGTCAGTGTGGAATATGAGCTGATGAATGAGGTTACACTGAGCTTGTACATATCTCTGGGTCTCTTTAGAATTGCAGAGTTTTAATGAGAAAATTTGTTTACGATACAAAGCAGAGTCCAGGCGAGCAGCTGCAAACACTGTGGTCATGAGTCCGTGGATTTTTTCAGATTTTATGTGTTTCATTAACTGAATCATTATGATTTCTGTGTTTTTTTCCAAACATGAAGATATGAACGCTGCTTTAAAGCCATCTCCACACTTCAATGAACCACATTCTGGTGGTAAATACTGAATCTGTGACTGTTTGTCGTGCAGATAACACGACCTCTGTGACTTAAATTGCGGCCGCGGCCTCGAAACAAACCATCCTTTAGAAGATTTGCTGCTGCTGCACGCCATTTTAACTTGTTCTCCACAGGCTCTGACTCTGTTTTCGGGAAAGTGTGTACAACACATTGCAGGAAATGTTGTTTCTTTTTTTTCTTTTTTTTGTGCCGTGAAAGTAGCATATTAGCTTACTTTATCCCAGTTCCAGTCTTTTGACTCCCATTTTAAGCTTCTTAGCTTATCTGAAGGAAGGCATACAGGCTGATTTGAAAGGATGTTGTCTGCTCTTATCTTTCCTCTTTGGCCTCGAGACACAACGGATGCAGAGCGATTGTGGAAGAGCTTCTCCTTCACTTTGGCTCACAACTACCCAGAGAGAATACATTATGTGGCACATTCACAAGACATGAACTCTGGTCAGGTTCAGAAACAGATTTTACTGGAATAAAACCTAAAGTATGTTTAATAAGGTCCTGTAAAGTTCATCTTAACTCACCTCAAACACCTATTGTGCAGGCGTGCAGAGGAAAATAAAAGCTGTTCTTGTTCCAGTATTAGTACATGTACATGCATGATCTCATTTAAAAGGCATCACTCTTAAGTTTTTTCCCAACAGTCAGAATCACTGTGAGTGCCTCTGTCACTGAGATACAGAAGTTGCAACGTAATGTAATATATATATATTTTTATTTTCTTGAAGAAGATGCTGCAGATGACGAGAACTGGGAGGTGTTAGCTGGGAAACACAATGGGACCATATGATGAAGCCTCACGTGGTCCAGATTCAAAGCAGATAACAATATCACAGAAAATAAACACTTGAGGCTTTTCAAAAAGAGGGTAAAACAAGTAACTGTATGTGTGAATACGAGTGAGAAACTAATTAACACAGGCAGAAATGTTTATTTAGGAGCTCACTGTTTATAAAGCACTTCCAGAGAAGTGATAAGAATACTTTTTTTTTTCACTTAAAGAGGCAACAGAAAGGATTCGGTTTTTTTAGCTTGGCGCCACCTAGCGTCAGTGGTATTGCGTCGCACTGTCGCAATGACCAAAGTGAGCATAGGGATCAGAGATAATCAATAAAATGTAGGCTGTAAAGCCACCAGTATACCTCTATGTATATGTAGAATGAGAAGTCCTCTCTGGTCTAGCTAACATTTAGCCGTGTTACTTACTGATCCATTAGAAAGAAAGCTAGCTGGACATGGGTTTTGAAGCCTCTTTGGTCACGGAGCTCCCTCCATCTCTTGAACGCCTGACTGAGGTTTACTCTTGTTTTTCCTCTTCTTTTATCACTCTCCTTTTTGCTCTTCTTTGCCTCCTCACACAGAGGAGCTCCTTTTCTTTTGCTAGGCCGTTTTTCACTTGTCTCCAAACTTTGTCCGTCTGCCATTGTGCTCGTGACTCAACTATCTCATGCCCATAGCTTTAAATCCCAGAAATGTCAGTGATGCATACTCCTTCAGCTCAGACCCTGGTTGGCTATTGAGGCCGTAACAACAGCACTGGAAGCTCTTGTTGGCTCAAGTGAGGTGTCAAACAAAAGGTCAGGAGCTCTCCTCCATTTTGACATTTGCCAGTTGGGTTGTTTACATGCAGGAGAGAGTGGGATGGGAGAAGAGTGAAAATCCACTCCTGTGTAAGCGGCTACTGTCTGCACCTTCAGAGAGAGTTATCAATGACGTACTTTTTGGCTGATGTGGTTAAAAACTCCAGACTGTGAGTGAACGTGGCCGTCGACCTGTTTTAACAAACGTTACAACATGTCAGGATCTCAGCAGGTCGTCCTCCACAGTGTGTTAGTTACTCCTGAACAAACATGTGTTCACACAAGATTTATGTTTGGAATTAAAACTACTCAAACTTTTGAAGGTAAAGTGATGAGATCCAGCTCCTTGGTTTGAGTTGAAATCACAGGAGTCACGACTCGCAGCGCTGATGAGTCACTGAGTGAGTCATCACCTACACAGACTACACCTTCCTCTTAATGACCTGTGACTCGGCTGACGGCTCTGTAGGCCGCCTCCCGTGGTGGAAGTCATTAAATCAGCGAGTTGCACTTTGATGAAGTGACTAAAAAGACGGTTTCATAACCTGGTTACTGCTTAAAAACTAGTTCCCATGTGGAGTGTGATGCCCACAGAGGAGGAGGTGAATCATGTGTCCTTCAGGTGACGTAAAATGATGGTGACACTGACCTTCAGCTTTCAGAAACAAAAAACTGCTCTGTTATTTATTAACCTACTGAAGTTTGTCAAAGTACTACTAAATGTAAAAATATACTATAAACTATATGAGATGAGTTAACAGTTTATTGTCACTGAGCACAGGCTGGCTGAAACTATTGAGACAATGAAATGCAGTTTAGCCTCAAACCAGAAGTGCAAAAAGCAGCGACGTGCAGAGTGATGTGTGGAGAATAAACAGTAGGCGACAAACATAATGTGGTTAACGTGGTGACGTTTAAGCACAAAAACCACCTGGTAACCATCAGGAAAAAATCTTGGTCAGGCTTAAAACTCTGTGACTTTTCCAGGTTTTTCCATGAATGTGGGAACTCTGCCAGTTCTGGGACCCAATGCCTGCTGGAAACACAGCGATGACTAAAAAAACTAGAATTACCACCAAGAGGTTGTATGACTCCGCCCACCTAGCCTTGCGTCACCAGGCTCTTCACGTACGGTGAAGAGCCTGGTTTCCATTCACTCTGAATTTTGTCTGGATTCTGGTTCCAGTCTAGAGAGCGGATCCGGAATTCACCAAATTCACCAAAGTAAAAGTGGTCACCAAAGTAAAACTTGAAATTCTGGTGCACCATCGATTTACAATAAAAGAAAAAGGTTAACTTAATGGCTTGGGGCTTTTCTTGGAAATTATATTCTTTAAATTAAAAAGTTTCACCGCATTTTTATTAGCTTGATGCTTTTATTTTGATGGAAAAGCACATCCATCGAATTCTGGATCCTGTCTCTCTCGCCCTGGTTCTGGTTTCTTACCAAAACAGCCACTAAACAGCCCCAGACTACCGCCCACCAGTCCACCCTGTGGTTGTATGACTCCGCCCACCAGTCCACCCTGTGGTTGTATGACTCCGCCCACCAGTCCAGTGTCTCTGACAGCCTCCATCCATGTCAGTGAAAACATGGATGCTTCACACACAGAAGATCTATACAATCAGCACAGTTTCAAGATTAGAGTCACCAATTCAGTATCTGACCAATGTCTCCCCTTCTGTTCCTGAGATATGACGTTACAACATGATGATGTCACAGTCAAGCTGACCTTTGACCTTTTGACCTTCATTATTTTATCCTGTTAGACATTTGTGTCAAGTTTGGTCAGAACTAGTGAATGAATTCTTCAGTTATGGACAGAAACATGTTTGTGAGGTCACAGTGACCTTTGACCTTCAACCACCAAATTCTAACCAGTTAATTCTTCAGTCCAAGTGGACGTTTGTGCCAAATTCGAAGAAATTTCCACAAGGCGTTCTTGAGACACTGTGTTCATAAGGATGGGACAGACGGACAGAGTGAAGACATGATGCCTATCGATGGTGAGGAGCCATAACAACCACTGTTGCTGTTAGTTGGTGTTGAACAGCGGTCTGCAGCTCGGCTGGCGTCTCTCTGAGGTGTCACATCATCCACCCTCCCCTCCACCTCCTGCTGACAGTCAGCTCATTCACTACATCACGTTAAACAATGCTGACATGATACATATAAAACGCACAAATGTAACCTACTTGTGTTTTTCCAGAAAAGCATAATGCTAGAATCTTCTTCTGGTGTCTGAGCTGCAGGATCAGCGTCTTCAGTGTCTGTGAAGTGATGCTGATCTGATGCAACTGTTTGCAGAGTATTTAAATGTGACGACACCTGTTTTATGTTTCCTCAGAATTCTGACGTCTCTGAGAGATGCAGATCTTTACTGCACTAAGCTGACCACTAAACACAAACACGCTCTTTCCTCTCTTCTCTCCCTCCATCCTTGGTGTGGAGCTGATGTGTATCAAAGCAGTCGACTGCATCCTCTTTGAATTCTACAGAATGATGACAGTTCACATGAAGGCTGCACCTTGAAATATCGATGTCGCTTCGACTCAATACTGCAGCCCGCGGGACGCCGCTAAGCTCCTCTTTAAAACGCTCGTTTGGAAATGACTCAGCATCAAATGTGGAATTTGCTTGTGCGCTGAAACAAAAGAGCGAAGCATGAAAAGGGATCAGTCAGTGTCACTGCAGAGATGGAGAAACACTGCTGTTTGGTGATCATGACTGAGCTGAGGGGAAGAAAGAAGAAGAAGCGATGGATTTGTTTTACAGAACGGAATATTTAGAGGAGAGCAGATGAGTTAGTTTGATGAATGGCGGCCTCGCTGCTCTGAGATAAGCTGAGGAAACATTAGTACAGCCTGAGCAGCCATGAACTATATTACTGAACACCGACGCCGTGCAGCGTGTTTCCTCTCGCTGACTGATCTCCCCCTGAATCGCTTCAGACTGGTTATCATTCGCGGAGTAACACACCATGGTCTGATGAAGTAAAGTGAAACCACCTCTCCTTTCTTTTTTAGCACCCTCACCCCCACCTCCACCCCCGCGCTGGTGATAAGTATGTGTCACCGCTCTGTGTTTATGGGAGCAGAGGAGGCTAATAAAAGGCTGATGCACACCATCCGGGATTCCCAGGTAATCAAATAGAAGAATTATGTGCTGCATTAACTGGTGTGTTGCTTCTAATATTTCTCCAGACTAATGAATTTATAAATAAACACAGTGAGGGGGACGCCTGTTTAGACAGAAGATGGAGGAGGATGAAGAGGCAAACAGCTGCAGAGACGAGTGATGGAGCCGCCATGGAAACAAGACCTGAGGAGTCTGAGCAGAACACGACAAATGTCCATGGAGATGGATGTGGGCTGTAGGTGGAAGTAAACAAGCCGACATCTCTGCAGCAGAGCATCACTTTGAAACCTGAATGAAACACTGATGGAATTCACTTCTCAAGAGCGTCTGCAGAGAAATCCGTCCTGCACATCCTGACATTCAAACAAAAGGTCAGAATGGAAAAATCTGTAACTTTAAACGAGGTTTGGTCAAAGTTTCAGCAGACGACGAGACTGCTCTTCTCTTCCAACAACAGAATCCAAAAGTCTCTGCTCCATGAAATTAATTTCATTTTGTTTCATCTACATTAATCTTCTGAGAAGTGTGCAGACAGACGACCGACCAGGAGCACGAAAGACCATCAGTCCGCACTGGGCCGACAACACTGCTGATCTGTTGGCTGGTCTCTCTTATGTTTCAGATGTTTGTTCATTTATGCGTTTCTCATGATTCACTATGATTTAAACTTTCCAAGATTATCTCTGATGTTGATCACAAATAAACGTCCATAAATCAGCTTCTAAATTACAGGAAAAAAATGCATCTTAATGCAAACTAATCCAATCTAAATCAAATGTAATTAATTTGCTGTAACCGCTTATCCTGTTGGGGGTCACAGGGGGTGGAGCCTATCTCAGCTGACACTGGGTGAGAGGCAGGGTTCACCCTGGACAGGTCACCAGACTATCACAGGACTGACACATAGAGACAGACAACCATTCACACTCACATTCACACCTACGGACAATTTAGAGTCACCAATTAACCTGCATGTCTTTGGACTGTGGGAGGAAGCTGGAGCACCTGGAGGAAACCCACGCTGACACAGGGAGAACATGTCAGAGCACCTGGAGGAAACCCACGCTGACACGAGGAGAACATGCAAACTCCACACAGAGGGGCTCCAGCCGGTCGACATATTCGGACTGCGAACCCTCTTGCTGTGAGGAGACAGTGTAAGCCACTGCACCACTGTGCTGCCTGAATCTAATAAAGGATGAATAAAATCCGTCTTATTTTGTAGCTCACTGAATCCTTGGCAACATTATCATTAATATTATTTACGTGGGAAGTTACAAAGATTTCTCAGTTAACCCCTGCATGTTTAAGGCTACACAGCGCTGAGTCAAGACTCGAGAAAGGTCTGAGGTAACCCATCACCTTTCTGCTGTAGGGGAAAAAAACATTCTGGCTTGTTGGCTTGTTATTCTCTAAACCAATCACAATCATCCTGGGTGGTGCTAAGCCGAGGATGCAGCAACAGTGCCCTCGCAAAATAGTGTCAAGGGGATCGTACACAGTGACAGGGCTAACGATTAGCATCACACTGCTAATGTTACCTAATGATTAGAATTGCGTTCACCAACAAAGTCGAGTCGTTTCGGTGTTGGCACTGTTTGTTGGGACCGTTTAACGGCTCAGTGTTGGGTGTTAGCCCGTGCTAACTGGGATGACTCTCTGGGAGGAGAGCTGCTGCGTTCGCAGGGGCAATAGAAAGTTTGCTGATCCAGTGAGTCAGGATGGCCCAAGATCAGAACCGCTGTGCATAAGTGATCATATTCAGGTATCATTTGACTGAAGACCTTTTGAAAGATGTGGCAAATCAGCTCCAAGTGGCTGTGTCAGAAAACAGATCAACATCAGGGATGAAAGTCCTGTGAGACAGAGTCTGGCTTTCCAAGGTTTCTTAAGTTGTTTTATTTGTTGCAGATCTTTACAACTATTCACCGACAGAACAAAGCAGGTGTGCCTTGTTGCATGATCCATAATTTGGATGCCCCCAAGGGGGATTTTGAAAACAGCAACATACTGATAGCAGACGGAGGGAGAATGCCGTCTGAAACCAATGACCCAAAGGCAGGTTTATAGCCACAGTCTACATCCTGTGAGTCAGACTAGCTTGAGGCTAACCTGCTGTTTCAGTGTCACATGCAGCAATGTCGCGTTGGTGTTCCTGAAGAGTAATAAACCATCACTCAGATTTGTCCACGCTGTGATATCGCAGCCGTATGTGAGATGTGTAATTTCATGAATATCGCTGATGATGTCAGCACTGCTCATGTCAGAAACCAAACAATGAAAACAGTTTAATTTCAAACCAAACAGTAGCTGCAGGTTCTGTTCACGCCTCATGTGATTTGTAGCTTGACTCTAATGCTCCACATGGCAAATAGCTGGGAGACATTATTCCCTCCTGTTATCTGCTGCCAGGACTCTGAAGGAATGAAAAGCAAATATCTCTCAGCGTTTTTCTTCACAATGCTGCTGATTCAGAGATAATAAGGGCAGGTTCCTCAGGGTCTTACAAATGTGTCTGTGTTCCAGGAGCTGCAGAGTAATAACCTCTGATCAGGAAACACCTCTGACACCACAGTTTCTTCCTCATGTGTGCGGTTTGGCTTTTACCTCATGTCCAAACACAAACAGATCTGAAACTGTGTTTCTGGTAAATGCTTTACACTCTAAGTGTCAGACTGCAGACGCAGGTTTGGTTAAACTCAAAGGTATCACTAACAGCATTGTGGCCTGACTGAGGCCGGTGTTAAGACATGAAATCCAGTTAACGTGCGCAGCTCCTGCTGAAACAGACTTTATTTATGTGCTCATTTATTCTTAATTAAAGCTATGGAGTACTTACTTCCATCTACAAGACAGTTGAGCATACACTTCCAGCCTAACAAGGGCAAGTATCGACTATACGTTCTGCACTTTATGAGCTCGTTTTTATCTCGAAGCAGATCTGTGAAAATGAAATCTTCAGAGTTTCAGTCTTCACATAAAACAACTGACTGAGACAATTACACAGTGAAAACGGTTCCTCCATGTCAACCTGTCGATACTCCCCACTCTGCAGAAAAAGACGTTTCATAGCGTGGTGTATATATCGACTATCTACTGCGTGTGTATGAAAAGTAGAGCACATCTTCTCCGATGTCTCGTATACTTTTATTACTTATTGGATCGGGAACTCGTTCTTTCCAAAGAAAAGAGACGTTTCTGGAAAACATGGATTTTCTTTTCTTCTGCAATAAAATCTGAGTTTCATTTTGTGTCTGTTTGATTAATGAATGGTGATAATGTGGGAACAATTGTTTTCAGTGCGTTGTGTCTTATTTAGTAAAATTGGTTCAATTTCCGTTTTGGTGAACGAGCTTAAACCAGTTTGATTCAATGCAAACCGGCTGAAGCAGCATTTGTCATTATGACGTGTTCTGGCAAAGTAAAAGTCGCCGCCATCATCGACCTGCGCTGACGGCATCATGGCGCTAAATCCAACTCATATTGCTTTAGTAATAAGCAACATGATTAACATAATAATATGTTTATAAATTAACAAATGGAGCTGCTACTGTCCGACCTGCAGTGAGCCAAGGACAGCAACATGGAGGTCAGATTTCGGGGCAGAGCGGCGCAAGCAGTGTTTGTTTACAACAAAGTTCATGTGTTTTGGGGCGACAAGAGGAGACGTGGCAAAAAAACTTAAACTGCGCCAACATGGCAACACTTTGAATTGTACGCTGAACTTTTGTTGGATGCTGTGTTTCTATTTAAATCTGTCGCTGGCTTTGAAATCACCACAGTGGACGAGGAACAGCTGATTCATGAAGTTAAGATGAGGAATGATGACACCGTACCTTCTTATGTCACTACAACAACCTAAATGAGGTGGAGGCTGGCTGAAGAGAGATCGCCAGGGAGCCGAACGTTTCTGGGGAGTGAAATGAATTCTGCTAATAAAAAGCTAGGCTACTGCTGTTGGTCATATTATCATTTCCAGTAAATATCACAATGTAAAAAATGTTTTCTGTTTGAAACAGTAACGTTACAAACAGACAGCAGGCAGGCTACCTATTTATCTTTTCATTGGTTACGTCTCCAGTCCGACCTCGACCGCACAGCTGATAGCTACGTGGTTTGTTTTAGGAATGCACGATATATATCGGGCCGAAAAATTATGTTTCAGTTTCAGTCACACTAACATGTTTACGTGTTTTTTAAAAGTCCGGTTTTAGTCGTACCGACACATTAAACCCATTTTCTCTGATGTCATGGAAACATGTTGAGTGATGTCATGACCCTTCGTTCTTTTTAAGGTTCCCTGATTTCAGTGGGAACTGCAGAGGGACCATTTAGGATGTTCATGTTTCAAGTTTAAAACAGTCTATGGCCAATTAACAATCAATACCTGATCAGTGTCTGTGGTCAGGATCAGGGTGGGATGTCTTCCTGCACACCTGACACTTCTGCAATGAACAAGGAGAGATATGATCGCCTGTCTGCTGGGAGACTCTGGACTGTGACATGAAAATATCCAAATATCCATCAACCTAGATATGATACTCCAGTCTGTCCTCACAGCACGTGTACGCCAGGACGTCACTTTGTTCTGACTCTGCGGTGGCGGTTAGTTCACCAGAGTCGACTCAACGACTGCAGAGACGAAGAGAAGTTGAGAGAGAAGCTGAGAAAACTTTAGATAAGAGAGAAACTGTTTCCCTGCTAATCAGTCTCCCACCACCTGACTAATCACTCTGGATGTGTCCTCCGCCTGTGTGTGTGTGTGTGTGTGTGTGTGTGTGTGTGTGTGTGTAGGCTCCTATCTTCAACACCCTGCTGGAAACCAACACCGTCTAATTATATTACCGCCGCTGTGTGTGAGAGAGTTTACATGTGGGTGTGTGTGTGTGTGTGTGTGTGTGTGTGTGTGTGTGTGTGTGTGTGTATCGACTGATATAAGGAACCTCCCGCAATCAATACATGGTGGATTACTCACAAATCTGCAGATAACCCACAAAGACCTGAGCACATTTCTCACACACACAGACACACACACACACACACACACACACACACAGAGCTCCTCTATCAGATATTTCATAATAGTCATCTAAGAAGGCGCAGAACGTATTCTGGGATTGATAGCATCAGAAATAAGAGGATTTAGGGGCAATTACATCATCTGCACAAAGACCAGACTCTCCTAATGATGCACCTCTCATGGATTTATCATCCATCTCTGAATCTCAGCGCGGTCCTGACTGACCGACAGTGACTGACCGACAGCAGACCTGTAACAGCAGACCTGTAACAGCAGACCTGTAACAGCAGACCGCAGAGCTGGAACCATATTAACCATAAAAGCATATCTCCTGTCACACAGTCTGCAGGGACACGGCTCAGTGACTGAATGTTTAATGTGCTGTCAGCAGTACAGTCCTGTTACACTGTGTGTGAGGTCCGGCTGTTACTTTCTCACACTGCATTGTTACAATGCATTTCTATGCACGAGGAGTAAAACACACACATATCCGTCCCAATATTAGCACATACTGAAGAATCAGAGGCCGTGCTCATAAAGCATCCTCAAGGTGATATGCTGCATTTAATTTACCTCAACGGTCGGGAGTCAGAGCTGGAAATGATGGTACACACAGTGTTAATGTCATCAACGAAAACTATGACAAAAACTATGAGTCAACGACCTTTCTTTCCATGATTAAGACAAGATGATGACGAGCTAAAAATAGATCTTGATAATAAAAACTGAGATGAAATCTATGTTTCATTTTCATTGATGAGACGTGATGTAAATGTTGGTGGTGGACTGTCGGACACTGACAGCTTGTAATGATCTTCAGATGCCTGATGAGCGACAGGCTGGTAAACTCCAGTAAATAGTCTGCACCAGGATGTTTGGGTTGGTGCGAGTTGTGAGCTGTAATTCAGCAGTAAATAATCAGCCGTGTGTGTCTGACTGTGGATGGTGGAGCTGCTGAATGGATTTGTGGAGTTTGTTAGTTGCAGCGGTGGCTGTTAGCAGCTAGCTCCGCTCGCAGCCTTCACAGCTTCACCCCGCAGGACTCCACTCAGTCCGGACTGGAGAAGGTTTGTGGGTTGATGGTGTTTGACAGGCAGGTAGGAGGCTCAGTTATCTGTGAGTGTAGCTGTGCTGTAAGTAAACAGTCTGAACTCAGATCAGTTTTCTCTGACAGAGATGAAACGAGATCAAATGACTATAAGTCAACTAAAATGTCATGGCGTTTTGTTGACTGAAACGTTTTGAGTTGCTGTCAAGTAAAACTAGACTAAAACTATGAAGGATAAAATGCTGACTGCACTCCAGTACAAAAAGACAGAAAACCAAGAAGTTGTTAAAGTGACCACTGTTAGCAACAACACCTGACGACACATTACACTTTATCTAGTGCACACTAACACTGTCGCAACACGTCCACAGGTAGAAGCTGGACTGAACTGTGAGTACGACTGTTTTAATGAGACACAAGTCTCAAACAGTTCATCACTTCACCTTTCACTGCTGTTTATGCACTGAGCCACGGATGCACCACCGATTCATGAGGTTCCTCCAACTTTCTCTGCTAAATTTCTGATGTCAGAGGGCGTTCTGGTTGAAATTTCCAACTGGGAGCTCAGAAATTCTGACATTCAGGTGCAGTTGCATTGACATTGACTTTAAGATCTTACTCCTCACCTTTAAGGTCGTCCACAACCTCGCTCCTCTGTACCTCTCCCAACTCCTGCACGTCCACACCCCCACCTTCACTCTCAGGTCTGTGTCTTAAATCCACCTCACTGTCCCCATAGCTCGCCTGACCACCATGGGGTATGAAGCCTTCAGCTGCTGCGCCCCTCGTCTCTGTAGCTCCTCCCATCGGACATTCGTAACATCAACTCTGTCTTCACTTTTAAATCTCGCCTCAAAACTCACCTCTTTCAAATCAGTCTGACTCCTGTCCATCCAGCCACACACATCCACTACTGACACTGAATTTTATTCACTGTAAACTTGTTTTACTGAATGTTATTATTATCTTATTATTTATTTTCTTATGTGACTCTATTCCTCATCTTGTTGACCTTTCTAATCTGCTGTTATTTTCTCTGTAAGGTGACCTTGAGTGTTGTGAAAGGCACCTGGAAATAAAGTGTATTACAATTATTAAATGGAAGACACCAACAGTAGCTCCTGACTGGCAAAGTTAGAGTGCGTGTCAACACTTAGAGTGATTAACAAGGTGATAAAAGCAGCTCTGAAGTCTGAGAGAAGTCGCAGATGATGACACTTATTGTCTCAGTGATTTGTAAAACTACAGTTATTAAACTTTGAGTCTGGTAATAATCACCTCGTGTCTGTAACTGTCCTGAATATCGTCTCAAACTCAACCTGTTGCACAGATAAAGAGATTGAACGCAGCTCGGGGTGACGCTGAGAAGGACCGCTGTGCAATTCATTTTATCAAATCACGCTTCAAAAAGCAGCACAGATCAATGATCAAGGTGTTATCCATGTGAAAATACTGGGCCAGTGTTTGCTGTTGGCACAGTTAAAAGATTTCTCGGGGCGTCCTCTGTGCTCCCTGGCAGCGCTGTGTCCTTTAATAATCCTCTAAAAACTGCAGCACATAAATGTCAGGTCACATCCTAACTGGTGAGTTGTGAAGAGTCATCAGATCGTTCTAAATGTCACTGAGATTATTCAGGGAGCAATCAACATCACTGTACACTCTAATTAATTCCCTTCAGGCTCCTGTGACTCCACAATTGATAACTGATCTGCTTTTGTTTTTACGTCTACATGGAGAAACACATCTTTTAGTACCAGATCTGTGTGCTAGGTACCCCAACAGAGGGGGGACCAAACATGGGGACGCTAAGGAACGCTTCTGTTGTACCATCCACACAAAGCGTACTGAACTGAACCGTACCGTACTGCTCGGTGGAAACAGGGCTTTAGAGTCACAAACTCCGTCATGTTAATAAATAACTGCGCCCCCTGCTGGGACACTGACAGTGCAACAAAATGTCAACCTGGTGACCGAGTAACAAAACAGCCTCTTTTCTGATTGATCGTCGCTACAGAAACTGATCAGCATCTTACCTGCTTCCCTGGAGAGCTGCATGAAGGCGTCCACTCCTTTCTCCCCGTAGCTGCCCTCTGACGCCACAGTGGAGACGTAGTTCCAGCCCATGGCCTTGACGATGTCCACCATGGCCTGGGCCTGGAAACTGTCCGGAGGGACCACCCGGGAGAAGAAGTCGTACCGCCGGTCGTCACTGAGCTCCGGTGCCGTGGATGCATAGCTGATCTGAGGGATCTGGAAGGAGAGAGGGGAGAGAGAGGATGAGGAGTCAGGATGGTCGGAGCGTCATCGAGGACTGGGGACAGAGCAGTGTACTGTATGAATGTGAGGTAGGGTTGTGCTGCTCAGTATGTCTGGATGTGTGAGGGTTTTAAAAAGGCCAAACATTAAATATCAGACACCATCACAATGTTAAACCAAGCGACAACCTCCAGGGCTGACGAGCGCCGTAATGCACATGTGCCAAAAGCTGCAGTTCATCCACTGGCCACTGGGGGCTGGGTGCAACAGAGCAAATCCTCACAGACTCCAGATGTTAAAACTGATCTTTATATATTACTGGTAAATATCAATTCAACATCATCTTCCTGGCGCACAGGCCGAGGTGATGTGAAACCTTGATGAGACTCTCATGTGTGGACGGATGACGTACGTTTCCATGACATCAGAGGAAATGATTTATTGTGTCAGTCTTTTAAAATCCCTGTAAACATGTCAGTGTGAGTGAAATGGTCCTGCAGTGAATGTGTCACAGTGGGACTAACACACCCAGATCATGTGACTCCTGCATATATACAGTCAATCAGACCCAAACTGGCCGAGGCGCTCTGAGCATGCTCCACAGTTTCCGCCCCGGGCTTTGACCCGGAAGTCCAATAGCATTAAATGTGTAAGAGAAGAAGAAGCCGGTAACAACATGGAGAAATCTACATCCAGAGCCGTGACTTTTTGGATGGAGACTAATGAGTAAAATAATCCACTCCTGGTCTCTCTCATTATCATCAAGCTGAACTGAAATATTCCCAAATGACTGAAACCTGAAGGTTCAGAAATAAAAAATAAATTAAAATCTGACAAACAGACGTGTCTTTAAAATGTGGAGCTGCAGCTTCATTAAGTGGAAACAGAGTTAGTTCGTGTTAAAGGAAAGTTTCCCTCAGAGCTGCTGCTCTCACTGTGTCTGTATGAAGATGAGGATGAAGGCAGGAGATGAAGAGGGGATTCCCTCTGTTTGCTGCAAAATGAGTTTGACACACAGTGAAGGGTAAACGTGTTGACGGTAATTAGACTGTGTGAGAGGTCAGGGATTATCTGATCTCTGTCCATCAGGGTCGTCACTAATGGACGGTGAAGATTAAATTCCATCCCTCAGGAAAACTCTTAAAGTTGCAAATCCTCCCTCAGCAGATATTTCTTCCTCCAATTACCCTCTGATCCCAGCGCTCACTCACATTATGTCCAGGTTAAAGTTGGCTGTATGCAGAGCAGTGTTGCTGTGTGTGTGGAGCAGGTCAAACACTCACACAAGTTCCTGTCAATCACCCACAGCGTCTTTAAACTGAGGTGCTCAGTGTGGTCCTGCAGCAGGTGCAGACTCACTCTGGGTCCACAGAGAAAATATCTGCTTCAAGAGTTCATGTGTTGTTTGGTAAAACAAGTTGTGCTGGAGCAGACCTTGTGTTTCTGCGCCATACTGCATCACACTGTGTCCGTCGTTACATCCAGACTGCAGACAGTCAGCCTGGTTCCAGGATATTCAGTTTATGCATATATATATATAAATATATATTTATATACTGCTGGGATGTCACAGCCCAGTCAGCAGAAGTAACTGTTGGCATCATATGTTCCTGCAAACCACAAATACATTACACTTATATGTTGCATATGTGTCATGTCAGCGTTTCCAAAGTAACATGATCTGAATTCATCATCAGGAGGTGGAGGGGACGGTGGACGGAGTGACACCTCGCCTGTCAAGCTATAGACCTCTGCTCGAGACCAACAAACAAACTGTCATCACTAACCTGGAAATCCAGATGCCCCGCCCCCAGCAAATTCAAATTTGCTCTGCACAGGGATCTGACCCTGACGAGCAGAGCCCGCTGAATCACCATCGGACCAATCAGATCAATCTGTCTGACAGAGGCGGGCTCTGGGCGGGCGTAACATGATGAAGACAGCGCTGCACCGTAGGAGTCTAACAGTAAACAGCCAAGATGGCCGCTGCCGAAGGACCGCGTCCATTCAGTTTAGCTTTGGAAGAAACATTAAGCCAACTACACTTATCTTTCTCCTTGAGAGAGGAACAGAAGACTGCCCTAGAAGCCTTCGCTTCCAGGAAGGACGTTTTTGCCGTTTTGCCGACGGGATACAGCAAAAGCATAATATATCAGTTAGCCCCACTGGTCGGCAAACACATGGGGCTTAGTGCAATGAAAACATCACCTTGTTTTTTGCTCTGATTGGCCATCGTGCTATCCAATTGCATGTGGCGGCATTTGAAATGCCTCAGTTAGTGCCGCCCCTTGGGTAGGAAGGGTGTATCGGTGAGGGCCAGACTCTAAATCTTTCTAGATTTCAGTCTGGATTTCCAGGCTAGATGATCATGTTTTTTCCAGCGCCTTTCACCCCCGACATTTGTTTTTTAAGCTGCCTTTGGTTCTTTTGCCTGCGACTTCTCAGCCCCCGAACAGGTGATGTTAAGCTTCCTGTGGCTTTTCTTCCAGCATTTCACCCCCCAAAACGTTGACTTTTCTTTGGGACCCATGGCTTTTTTTTTAAGCAGGACTAGAGCCAGGAAAAGCATCTGACACTGCTGTGTCTCCAGCGGGGACTGTGACTTAACATCAGGTCAATTAAACCAAGTCATGATTTTTTTCCTGCCCATAACAAAGTCTTTTATTTTATCTTTTTGCTTAAACTAAACACCATATTAACCACAGCATTGTTGAAACATAAAGTTTAAACATTGCTGTCACATAAACATACAAATGAAACATATCTGTGATTTGCAGAAATGCATAATTCCAACATTTATTTTGGCTGTGATGCATTTAATCACCATTAAATCACACAGAGATGTTGAGCTACATTTTGCAGCTGTGAGTCTGCCTTCAGTCTTCATCTCATGTTGCACACAGCTTTAACAACATCCACCATTAAGGCAGAGCGACCTGTGTGCAGCCTGAGAGGTGAAACCCAGGGCAGCACCACTCGCTGCTGAGTGAAGCTTATTTCTGTCAGTGGACGGTGATAACTGAGCATAAAAAACATCCTGACCAGCTTCTCTCCTCTGGATTACAGATAGTCACAGGAAAGTGTTCAGAGAATTATAAGAACAAGCTTGACAGTGATTTTGGTCCTCATGACGTCATGAGTCTGTCATATATTCTTCCATTTCATTACGCTTGTTTTGTGCTGGTCATCACTGTTTTTCATTATAAAGCAGTCTCTGAGATATACAAGAAAAGTGAAATGACATCAGAACTTTATGACATTAAAAATGACTTAATTGGGACTATTTCAAGAAAAGGAGAAACTGACCTCTGAGGAACAGAGTAGGTCAGACGGACAGATTAAGGTCAGCTGATTAAACAGTGTCTTTAAGTTTCATTTATCAGTGTATTGTCATGCTTCAGACGGTCCACACGACGCCTGACAGTCACAAAGCAAAGTAAAGTGAAAGTGTTTGAGGTTTTGTACCAAGCTGCAGTGAGGGTCAGAGTCACCTGTCACAGTGAGGCTGAACACAGCGACGCAGCCGCAGAGCCTCAGGTCTTCACCAAACTGTGCTGCGTTAGTGGCGCTGTCCTTGAAACGCAGCTGAAACGTGTTTAAGCTTTTATGGCTTCTGACTCAAGAAGTCACAAAGGCCTCCTCATCTGGCCGCCGGTGATAGATGCTGCATCACACACACACACGCTAAGTCATAAAAACACTCGCACACAAAATGTGAAGCGCACACACACACACACACACACAGATTGGGGTAGTGTTTTGCTGAATCTGGGGTTGAGGCCTCCGGCATGAAAACACAGTAAAACCTCAGGGAACCAGAAACACCTTCAACCTGCTGCTGCTTTATTCTGCACCACACACACACACACACACACACACACACACACACACACACACACACACACACACACACACACACACACACACACAGTATGCAGGTTCATCACAGTTACTGACACTGCGTGAGGCCGTTACCCTCCCAGAGAGAGACGGACAGGAGATCTGACAGCGTCACTTCATAATTCACACACTAGTTTTGGAAGAAGCAAAACAGCTTCCTCTGATGTGACCCATAAACACACCTGAGCTGAATAAGCGTGCTGCGAGGTGTGGTAGGAGGTGGAGGTCTGTGGACTTGATCTCTGACTGACCCTTAGAAAACCTCCACAGCCTCCATGTGCATAAACACATTCTTAACAGGAGGAGATGCTCGAGCAGCTCAGACACCGATAGATAAAATAATCAGATATTAAAGACTTGATCCAAACTAGACTTGCACCGATTTATCAGCAGTGCTCAGAATCGGGCCGGTTTTCACGTGATCGGCCATGACCCGCGACCGGCCGGTCAGTCTAACATATGCCGTTTTAAAACGCTGGTCAAATTCCCGGCGTGTCGCATGATTGACATCATGTAACATCAGCAGCGCACACACACACACATGTGCAACTCACAGCTTGGGCGATGTGAGGAGGTGAAACATGGATGGCTTCTCACCTTAATCATTCACGCACACACATCAAAAGAGAGAAGGAGGAAGTTGTTAATTGTCCGTGTTAAACTGAACTGCGGAGCTCTCACTGCTGCACTGTGCCGCTTGAAACTGACGAGGCGTGTGTCGAAGATGTGCATGACCGTGCGCTTACTGGTGGGCGCGTCCTGAAGACCTGTGTGAATTTTCCACAGGAGATATTTTTACTTTTGTGTCTATTCAAGAAATTACCCACAAATGCTCTACACCAAGAATTATTATTTTATTTATCCATGTTTTTATTTATGTATGCCTTTTTACTTATTTATTTTAATACTGTACCTGAAGTTATATTTGAGCAAAAAGGAAAATGTTTCTGAACCTGTGTCACTGTTTGTGTTTGAGATGATTATTGAAGAGCTGGTTGTGTCTTGGTTAAAATACTCTAATAAAGCAAAGATAGAAAATATTGCAATATCTTGTGTGCTGTAAAGTGGTTTGAAAAAAGTGAAATTGGAATCGCCCCAAAAAATTGTAA
Organism: Epinephelus moara; assembly: GCF_006386435.1. Classification (NCBI taxonomy): domain Eukaryota; kingdom Metazoa; phylum Chordata; class Actinopteri; order Perciformes; family Serranidae; genus Epinephelus; species Epinephelus moara. The sequence goes on along the minus strand of NC_065529.1, from coordinate 51,689,184 downwards.
TCGGTGGAAGTCTAATCCAAACTGTGGAGGACGTGAACAAAGAGAACACCAACAGCTCAACACGTCTTCACCCTCAACTTGTCAAACACAGCTACACTGAGGCACCCTGTGGCGTTTGTCTGCGACGCACAGCGCTGCATTGTTAGCTGACGCTCAGAGCAACTGTGTGGTGCGGACTAAACACTTTTTTTGGTGGGCGGGGCTTAGCTGGAGGCAAAACAATTAGCAATTTGACAGAGTAAGTCAAAGCGTTTAATTTTAAATCTTCATAGAAACGCTCTACAAAAGCCAAAGTGTGTTTGTGATGTGTTTTAATCTACTTTACTCAGAGCAGTTTACAGTAGTGATGTCAGGTAGGTGTGGTCAGCTCAGAGCTCACACTGAATCATCCACCTTTGCTCACTACATCTCAGCCTCTCTCACCCTCAGCGTGTATAAATTACAGGTTATGAACTCCTATTTAAAAAACACAAATGTGAAAGTATCAGTTATCTCATCAACGTCGGCCTTACGAAGTAGGTCATTACTGGTTTCTACTGACAAGAATTCACATCATGCATCCCTAAATGCAAACCAGTAAAGTCACTTATTAAAAGCATTCCTGAAAATAACGTGTTCATGTGCTTAGTGGGAGGAGATCCTATCCATGCACACATCCTGTCGTCTCCACAGCAGGCTGTACATGGTGAGCTCCACGCTGAGATGAACCCGCCCAGACTTCATCATGACAGGCTCGGGCGCTCAGTCACCTCCTCCCCCACGAGCGCTCCTCTCTAAAGATAATCTTTTCTCAGGTCTCCACACTTTGAGGAGCAGAAATAACCTCTGGAGCTGATGGTTTGGGGCCGAACGCCTTTAGAGCTTCATCTCTTTCTGTTTCTGCTCCACTGACGGGCAGCTGTCTGCCTCTCACAGGTGGATCCTGTAGTCAGTTTACGCCGGCTGAATCTGTACTGGCCCCTCCACCACCTACTGCCCACCGAGACATTTAGGAGAGGACACTTATTCTGATATTTATCGTCTCACCACAGACACAGTCAGCGTCAGAGCTGCAGCAGAGACACAGGTCCTGGAGGATGATGATGATGATGTGTTTGAACCAGAGTGCTGCAATTTGGGTAAAAAATCGAACTCCTTCTGCTCAGAGTCCAAAATGAGTCTGAACACAGATATAATAATCAGATTTACAAATTCACTGTGACTGTGTGAGGATTTCATCTTCTCCAAAGTCCATCATGAATACATGTCCAGAGACCTGTGTAGAAATCACAAAAAGAGACGGCTTTGAGGGCCGACGTCACGATGACATCATGTTATCAGCTGGAGGTGCAGCTGCCTCTCCCCCACAGGGCTGTAGGCTCCATAGGAGTGTTAAAATGTGTTTGTCTTGTTGTGTTATTGGGAGCCAGAATAGAAGGAGTCATGGCTCAAAACCAGCCGCCACTGCCCGTCAACAAAAACAAAGACAACTATGGTTAAATGTGATAAGACCAAAGGACTGGACGGAGGCCATCATCAAAAATGCTCACATGTGCAGCGCACACTTCATATCAGGTTAGGGAAAAAGTATTTCCTGTTGTAGGGATGAATAAGGTTATGTGTATTAAGGGTTATCATGTCCACCTCATCAGAAACTGGGGAGGGATTAAGAGGAATATTGGATTTCTCTGGAACGCTAACTTTTTAGCACATTAGCTAACGTTAGCTTCCATAGCAAAACAAACAAGTGTGGTCCTCCTTTGTAAGATTGGCTTCCTGTGACATCATCCATCATCATTGAGTCAAAGTGGACATTTGTGCCAAATTAAAGAAATCCCTGTGAGGCGTTCTTGTTCACAAGGGTGGGACAGACAGATGGCGCAGAGGCATAAAACTCATGCTGCATTATGGGTATGTTTAGCCGTGCTAGCAGCATGGCTCTTGGGTTCTGACAGAGTGTGTGAACACTTCCTTTGAGCCGTTATCAGGAGAGCTCAGACCTCCTCAGAAAGCTGTGCAGCAGATCTGGAGGGCCTGATGTTGAAGCTCTCCTCAGGAGCTCTTAAACACGTTGATGTTGCCTCCTGTTGGCAGACGTCACACTCCTGATAAGGAAAGTGAAGAGGAGCAGCTCCTCAGACTGCCATGTATGTGGTGACACAGCAGGTGGCCTTCAATACTGACTCCATACATTCCTGTCTAACACGGCGTCGGGCCGACCATGTCCGCCTCCTCGGGCTCCAGCAGACACAGCTGCCTGTCAGACGCAAACACACACACATACTGCTGCAGTCACACTGATGACACGCCCTCTGAGCTCTGTGTTACTGTACTGACATTTTCTCACACGCACACACACACACACACACACGCACACACACACACACACACACACACACATTATGTCAGTGCTGGGAAGTGATGAAAACATGGGACCAAAGACAGAAAAAGATATCAGATAAAAACAGACTGAATTATTAAAGAAGACGATGAATCCACATTATCTGCAGCGTCCATCAGTCTGACTTTGGGACATCTGCTCCCTGTGTTCATCCTCTGAATCAGCTCCAGGTACAGGCAGTGAGACACTCGACAGGTGTGACAGGAGAGAAAAGGACAGAAAATATACACTGCTCCTAAAAATGAAGGGTTTGAGATCAGCTGATGTAGCTGAGATGTGAGCTGAGTGTGACATCATGTCCTGTCTGAGCTCTGTACACTGTGCTCATTAGCCTGATGTTATTATGTGTTCACAGAGCACGCTCCACATACACGTGTCCACAGGAGGAGTTACAGATGACTTAGACAGATCTGTACTGACGTCAACAGCCAGTGTGCAAAGACACGTCATGAAGCAGTGGTGCAGCAGAGGTGTCTTCCTCAGGGTGAGGACAGTCCCTCCCTGCGTCTCTCTAAGAAATGGAGACACCATCACAGAGTCGTGGGTCGCCTGCAGGACTGAGGCTTCAAACATCCCCAGTGAGCTTGCACAGCAGCACTGGTGTCCCTGGGACAGCCGAGGGGACTCTTTGGGGCTGTGGTGGTCACTGTGGAGGCCCACATGGTGAGTCCACAGTGGGGGGGGGGGCACCAGCGTCAGCACAAACTGACTCAATTTTCTCAGCTCAGAGCCTCGAGGTCATCAGTGACAATAAGGAGAGCAATGGAAGGAGAGGAGCTCTCCGCCTGTCGCTCTGCTGCTCAGCTGAAACCTGCTGCTAAACTGCACTTGGTGTTGGTTATTTTATCAACTGTGTCGAGCACATGGACTCATAAGACCCCAAAATAATGCTGCAGTGGCAAACTGTCGGGAGAGAACAGAACTTGTTGTAGAGAATGTGACTGTGCAAACAAAGAACTCTGCCAAGCAAGAATATTCCTCCCTAAGACACGACGACAGTTTTCTTTTTATTATTTTCCTTCCAGACAAACATTTTACTACAAAGTGCAGCACTTACATCACATTTAATGAGCAATAACCATGAAAGTGACTTCATCTAAATCACATCAACAAACTCAAATTCTGCTTCAGATCAGCCTCCACTCATTTTGTACCAAACATCAAACAGCCCGTCTCTCCTTACACACCAGCAGCACGCTGTACTTTAATATCACACTACATTCTGAAAAACAACAAAACACCAGAGAGTCGTTCACTTCCTGTTTCCTACCAACACACGAACAACACTTTAAACTGTGACTGCCATCGTTCACTAAAGCCCAGTTCAGACTAAAGAGTCATGACGAGACGAAACCGTTTCAAAACGTTGCAGAGAAAAGTGTCAGCAGTGTGAACTGGCCGGTCTGAGCTGGTCTCAAGCCGGCTGATGGTGTCACCTGACACTCAGCTGGTCAAATGGCCGGCGGCTGGTTTTAAAACACGTCACCTGTTTCAACAGCCAATCAGCTTGTAGTGAAGTCTGCTGGTCAAGTTAAAATGACCACAGACGGCGTGATGGCTTGCTGCAGCAGGTGCTCCGTCCCCACAGAGCTGTCTGGTGCAGACATTTTGTTAATATTTTTCCATATCTATCAATATTTTCGGACATTGTATCAAGATTTTTGGGATTTCATTCACATTTTAATAATATTTTTTGGACATTTTATCTGCAATCTTAATCATAGATTTTTGGACCTTTTTTGAACATTTTTTAGGATATATATACATTATATTTTAGCACATTATATCAACATTTTTCAAACATTCTAATAATATTTTTTTGGACATTTTATCAACATTTTTTTTTTGGACATTTTAATAAAAATTCTAAGACATTTATCAGCAAGTAGTTGCCTATTTCAACTCGTCTGGTTGTGAATCTTTGCTGTAAACTGTGCTCAACTTTAATCACAGGTATCCACCGTCATTCATTTGACCTTTAAGAAATACTTTGCAGATTTTCAACCATCTTTGTGTCAGAACAATGTGTCGTATGTTTAAATGAACTGTCACAAACTTCCCTCCATCTTATCAGCGCCCACATCTCCCTGTTTCTCCTCCATCTCAAAACAGACGCATGACGTGAATCGTGTCATCACGCAGAGCTGAGCTGACTCTGGGCTCTTTATCCAACTGCAGATTGAACGTCTACATTTTCATACTGTCCTCCACCACTACACAAAGGGTGTGGAGGCAGATTAAGAGAAAGACCCTTCGTTCTCTCTCAAACTCAAACTCCAATCAAATCATAAAACTAATAACTGCTGATCAAATAAACCAAGACTGTGTTACTGTGTTTCTCTCCGAACATGTTCTGAACACGTTTCAGCTCACTGTTTACCTGTGACACCACCAGTCGGCCATCATGTTGTTTTCTGTGTCAAGCTGATGAGTTTGCATCACGTCACCCACCAGAGAGAGCATTCATTGGTCCAATGCAGCGCAGTGCATTCTGGTAGTTGTAGGTTTTCTTGAGTAAAGAGGATGTCGCAGTTCTTTTCCTCTGTTTTCTCTGGTCATGTTTCACTGATTTCAAAAGTATCTGCATCTCTCTGCTGCACAGACAGCCCAGTCTTATGAAAAGACCGTCTCCAGCAGTGAAATACGTCTTTAATCTGACCTCACTGCATCTTAAACTGTCAGCAGGTGATTCAAATCAAAGCTTCTTCACTGAACTTCATCCACTGATGCTTTACAGAAACACAGGAGTAACATGCAGGAATGCAGAGGTGGATTCAGAAACTTTGCCAGATCCTTCACTCAGCTCGTTTGTGCTGAAACACTTTGATGAACTGTGCTTGGTTTTAAATTGGAGGTGTGAGGGGAAGACTTTTAATTAGCCAGGTGAAGTAGCTTTGAGGCTTTATCAAAGCTGCAGATGTGATGTGCACAAACTAAACCCTGAAACATCCGGCGACATCACTGAGGGTTAAGATGAGTTCACAGCTTCCTGTGCACGTTCATGATGCTGAACGAGACGTGTGTGTTCCAAAAACAGGAAGCAAACACACAAATAAATACAAATATATGTGCGTGATATGAGGACTGAAGAATATAAAAGCTAACACAAAGGAGCCGTGTGACTGAAGTCCAAAGTTTGGCAGCAGACGCTTCGCCCTCCACCCTGTGACAGATTAGACTCATAAGCGGCCTGGTCATCCCTCTCTCCCTCTATCATACCTGCTGGCATCTCTGGCATCTCTCTTTCTTCCTCTGGACGTGGAAAGGTCAGCACCTTGACAGCTTCAATAAAACACAACCTGCGCTACACTGTGACAATGGCTAAACCCCGCATTGATCCGAGACGCCGAGGCAGAAAGAGACAGGGCGGGGCGGCGGGCGGTCTGAGAGGAGCAAACATGACCTGAGCTGGAAGGTGACAGACACTAAAGCTGCATTGATCTGAGACAGATGGCAACAGAAGGGGAGAGGAGGGAGAGGTGACGGACACCGAAGACAGAGGGACTGACAGCGAAAAGACGGAAACACTCAGACGCGGCGGCGGGAAAACAGAGGAGGAGTAAGAGCGGGAATGACAATGTGACAGAGCGATCTGAAATTGATTGGAGGACCCAGAAGCTGGTGTGAACCTGAGTGGAATCAGAAAGTGGACAAAGTCATTCAGAAAGAGACAAAGACGGCGTGAGAGGACAGAGCGCAGGGCGCCGCCGCAATGCACTGAACACGGTTATTGACATTTCCATCTGACATTTGTGTGTCTCTTCAATGGCAGAGGACTTAAGTTATTGACCTTCTACTGAACGCTGATGTCTATTAAATGAGTGTGTGTGTCTGTGTGTTTGATTTGTGACAGCAGCTGGTACGACTCGTGTCCTGTGGCCTTTTGCTTACATGTATGTCCTCGAGTGTTTGTCAGAGGTCAGAGGTCAGAGCATCACAGGTGAAGGATGGAGGCGCCAGACTTTTCTAAAACTTCATTGTTTACAGTTCATACTGCGACCTGCGCTCTGTTTCATGTTCCCTATCAGCCATATTAGAAGTAGTGTGAAGTTTCTGCTCGAAAACTCACAATAAAAGTTTTACATAACAAAATAACAGGAGACTTTTATTGTGAAAGAGCTACAGGAAATGAAATGTGTTTATTACTGAATAAGCAGAACTGTGTCAGCAGCTTCTTTTCAATAGAAACAAGTCTGATAATACGGCAGGGAGGAAGAGAGAGAGAGGATGATGATGGTGATGAAGACACACAGCTCACCTCCAGCAGGTAAACTTCTCTTACCTGTCCTGCTGTGTGATGGAAAAACACCTGCAGCAACAGTAACAGCTGTGGATCAGCCCGCTGCTTTCAGACATCACCACTCAAGACAAGCCGTCAGCAGGTAAAGACACACCTTCAACAGGTAGCCCTGTTGTCATGGAGACGCAAATCCCTGCTGTGATGGGCTGACGGCCCAAACCAAACTAAACTAAACTAAACTAAACTAAACTAAACTAAACTAAACGAAACCAAACCAGCCCATGACTGTAGGAATGGGGTACAGGTCCTTCCTGTAGCAGCTGCAGGTTCACAAAGAAATCAAAGTATATCCATAAGAAATCAAAGAATATGGGTTTCTAGTAACCATGGCGACCACAGCCACTCTCCATCAGGGCAGCACTGAACATTAATGACATGATTAAACTCTGTCTATGAAGGCATACAGCTGTGTGTGTACGTGTGTGTTACATCATTATCCTCATCACTGTACGGCACATCTCTGACAGATCTCTGTGTTCTCTGTGAGTTAGCCAGCGGGCCACATCTGGCCCAGTGCTGGACGGAGTGATGTCTGAACCGGACGGCGCTGACGGGGCCTCCACAGCACATATGGCACCGAGCGCTGAGGCTGGTGTCGATGAGCCGCCCGGACGTCACTGAGCAGTGATGGTGTGAGTGTGTGTGTGGTGAGTGAGTGTGTCTGAATGTGTCATCATGCCGACACACAGGCAGTGTGACTGCTTCTCTACAGAGGACACACACATATCTGTTCACTAGAAACAACCCTGTTGATGAGTCTCATACTATATACTGATGGTGCAGACTGGAAAAGTTTATATCAATGTGTTAAACGTTCTTATTATCATTACTGTTTTTATAAGCCTGTCAAGCGATAAAATAATCTAATTAATTAAATGAATGTTGTCAGATGTGTCGTAGTGAAGCTGCTGGATGTTGGACACAGTTGTCCCCCTGTCCTCGACCACCCAAACTGTCTGCAGTCCATTCTGTGAGGGAGTCAGTGAGTCGGTCACAGGTAGACTGACTCAGTCTGAACACCTGGTCCAGGCTGGCTGCTAGCGTTAGCATCAGAGGCTGTGCTAGCTCTGACCTAAAGTCTTTGTGCTAAGGTGATATTTCAGACTGAAGTTCTCTGATGGTACGAAAGCTCCTTCCTGCAGAACCTGCAGAGAACGCTGCTCCTGTCAACAGCTCCATCTGGGTGTTTGCTGAATGTAAATGTTTCATTCACGTGGCCGAGCAGCGCAGCGCTCGACAGTGTGAGCGTTTCACTCGCATTTGGGACTAAAAATCAGCCGAAGCAGCCTGTATTTTTGTCAATAAAAAAATATGATAATCTAACCGCAAATGTTGGAGGAACTCCAGCCACCTTCCCTCTTCCCCGTGTGACACAGTTATGGGCGGTTTTCCAAGCCACTGTCGGCACAATGAATATAAGTCCCACTGTCGGCAGGGTGGAAATAAGTCAAAGTGTGGAGGAGACGAGGGACCGGGAAAAGCGGCGGACCTCCGGGGAAGCCTGCTCCGTTCTCCCCGCAGTTAGGGACCGTTCTCCACGGTACTGCTGCTGGGCAGGGTGGAAATAAGTCCTGCAGAGTTTCAGAGGACCTGGAGAATGTTTTAGGATAGTAATAACATTATATAAGATAATCATATTGCAAAGATAATATATATAAGATAATAACATTAAAGACAAAATTAAATTGCAATACTTTTTCAAAACTTGATGATTTTACCTTTCTGTACATTTTGTATACAAATTCATTAAATAATTTTGCTTGTAAATGTCTATTTGCATCACGTTTATTACGGAAAACACATTATTTGATCAATTTACATTGTGCCCCTAAAGTTCTTTGTGCGCTCCTTACTTTTTCAACTTAGGAGCACATGTGCTCCTTGGGAAAAAAGTTAGCGTCAAGCCCTGCAGTGTCGTCTCGTCTGCCTCCATCATGTGACAAAGACACTGTGGCCCTCAGGGACGCAACGGGTCAAAGGGCACCATGGAACAACGTTAATCAGCGTAAAAAATTTTAAGGCGTTATTTTTTCTGTGATTAATTATCAAAATAAAAATGTTATCTTGACAGCCCTGGTTTTTAGTGTTCTGATTGTTACTAATATTATTTTGTTTTTTGGAGCTACAGTTCCTTTCATGTTTCGGCAGATGTTTTCAGTCCTTATTCGCGTCCATGTCGTCCTGTGTGAGTCCATTCACAGTGAGCTGAATGATGTGTGAGCAGCTCCTGTTTGCAGTGAACACATGAATGTACAGACATCTTTCACTGGATCCACTTCTGTGTCAGGATCAGCTGCAGACTGACTTGGCAGAGATGGCTGCCATCTTGTTGTACATGGATAAGTGTGTTGTGCTCTTACTACCAGTAGGTGGCACGAACAGTGTCCATGAACGAGGACAACAGGTCTGAGTCCAGCAGAATCAAGTATAAGGTGCAGTAAACCCAAAATGTGACGTCCTCATGAGGACACAGGGTCTCAGGAGGAGAAATGTCCAAACAATGCTTTAAGAACCTGAATAATAAAAGCATCCAACATGTCTTCATCAGAAAAAGGTCTAACTAATATCTAAACCAAACATGCTGTTTGCATGACACGTATCAGAATACGTCAGTGATAGCTGAGTGTTAGTGTGCATGTAAACGTAGCCAGTGTCAGCTGCCACCTACTCTTCCACCATTTGAGCTTTCATTCTCACACTTCTCTGCTTCAGTCAGCTCAGTTTCACCATCTGGGACATTTAGCTTAACGACCGTTTACACTGACAGCCATCGCTCTCCAACAGCAAGAACATGATGCACGATCTATTTAACTGTCAGAGCTCTGAGCCTCAAACTATAATCAGCCAGAACTAAGAACTACCATCAGGGTCAGCGTGCTTTCATGATGGGAAACATTACGTTTGATATTCTAAAGACATGACAAATGAAAGTGTCAAACTTTTAAGGAAAATTTGTGTCAAACTGCAGTTAAAGGATGAAAAACTGCAGCAGGCCGCACGCACGTGTTCAAAAACCTCCACTGAAGATCCAGAGAAATAATCCTGAATATAAATGTGCAAAGTGTTTGTGTTAACAGCAAATTAGGGGAGTATAAAAGACTAAATTCTCCCTTAAATTATCAAAAATCCATAAATTTGGTCCCAGCAGGCTCCCGTAGCAAACTGTTTGTGTTTTTGAAGTCTGCAGTCAAAGAGAATTATAATCAGCTGGAACACATACCGGCTACAGAGGCAGAGACCTGCTGCTTCCTGCTTCATTTAGTCACATCCCTGCTACGTCTGTGTGTGTGTGTGTGTGTGTGTGTGTGTGTGTGTGTGTGTGTCAGCCTCCATTTCCATTTGTCAATTCCAGTGTTTTCTCTCCAGATAAAATGAGATTTAAGACACTCTCATTCACACTCCGTCACATATCTGCATCTCTGCTGGTCGGATCATAAATCTGATCACAGCCCGTCTTTGTTTTCCAGGCCACATGTAAATCAGGTTGCTCCTCCTCCTCTCCAGGAGGAGGTGGTGATGCACGTGAAGCTGTTCAGTCACAAAAACACCAGAGGATGAACGTCTGATCTTTAGCAGTTTGGTTACGAATATAACAGTTTAGCAGTGAGCTAACAGCCATCCATAAACACGGAGGAATCAAATTAATGAAACACGAGTAAGACAAATGTTTTATTGTCAGAGATCAATAAGAAGTTGAACTGATCAGGAAACATGCATTCACATAAACGCAGCAGACCTCCCTCTTAACGCCAAAAGCAGGATTTATACTTGTGAATTAACGCCGTACCCTACACCGTAGGCCCTGAGGCCCCAGTCACAGAAAGTGTTTGGCAGGATGCAAAAGCTGAGGCGCACCGCTCTGCCTTTTTTGTTGCCAGGCAACCACCCATCACCTCGTCACCCTAACCGTCCTGTGTGATCAGTCTACAGTTTGTGTATCCTGCAGTAATCAGTGTGTAGCTGCTGCCATGTTGAGGCAGAGGGTCCTGTCTGTAGCTCTGGTTGAGGGTGAGAGGCTGTCAGCAGATACACAGAGATCTGTGTGGGTACATGAGACCCTAAAAAAGAGGCTGGATCATGGGGAGTACCACCAGTTGGTCCAGGAGCTTCTCCTCCATCATGGACGTTTACAGTACTGCACTTATCTGCTGTTTTCTATTGAGATGGTGCTAACTGTGCTTTGTAAAGTGGTAT
>NC_065529.1:51675349-51677020 GCF_006386435.1 Epinephelus moara | reverse complement strand
CACACACACACACACACACAGGCAGGATGACATTCTGGCACAAGAACACACTCATACAAAAATACACACACGTAGGCGCACGCATTCATCAACACGCTGTTATTTTCCCAAGCTGCCGACGGACGGGTAAANCACACACACACACACACACAGGCAGGATGACATTCTGGCACAAGAACACACTCATACAAAAATACACACACGTAGGCGCACGCATTCATCAACACGCTGTTATTTTCCCAAGCTGCCGACGGACGGGTAAATGAAGCAGAAAGCTACAAGCTACTGGATGTATACACTCTCTGAGTCACTGCCGGGGTGTGTGTGTGTGTGTGTGTGTGTGTGTGTTTGAATGTGTCATTTCATGTGTGTACATTGTTATTATCACTATATTTGTAAAACAGTGCATCAGCATTGAGCCAGACTGTGATTCACACCAGAGGAAGCCCTCTGCTGACTGACTCACTTTCTTTATCCTTTTATCCTCCTCTTCCTCCTCACATCTTCCCCTTCGTCTTACCACTCCGCTCCTCTCCCTCCTCTAATCTTCCTCGTGCGTCTCACTTCCTGGCTGTTTCTCCTCCTCATCAGCGAAGAGCTCATTGTGATGCAACATGAAGCGGTGCTGAAGGTTGAGCGCTGGGTGATCGCTCTGACATCTCTCTGGTTGAACAGGCCGCGGAGGGTCTGACTGTGGTTCATGTGTCACATGTGTCACTGTGGAGTGTGCAGCTGTGTGTGTCTGTGTGCAGCTGTGTGTGTCTGTGTGCAGCTGTGGGTGTCTGTGTGTGTGTCTGTGTGTGTCTGTGTGCAGCTGTGTGTGTGTGTGAACATGTCTCACTGCTCATCTCCATCTTCAGACATCAGCCTGTGATGTAAAACTGTAACCTCGTTACTCCACAACCTTCCAGCTCTGAATCTGAAGATCTGCGTCCGACCATCTCTGTTGATGTTGCCAAACGGACAATCAGACTTTCACAGGAGGCGGGGTCTAAACTTCTCTCTCAGCTCTCTTCCTTCTTAAATACCTTCAAGGCAGGGCTGCAGGAGTGTATTGGCTTCAGCCGTCGACAACTGACGGTTAAATATCTTGTATATTTACAGAACTGACAAAACAGAGACTCTTATGTGTATTTTCAAAAGAGACTTTATACACAAACTCTCCTTCTAGAAATGGTTTTAGGTCTTACCCAAAAAACCTTCTGTTTCCAGTCATTTAAAGGTGGAGTCTATGATAGCTCAGAGCTCGTAGTTCTGCTCCCGTTATCTCACCTCAGGTGTGTTATTGTCAATAATAGTAATCCATTCAGGTTTCTGAGGTTTCTACCACTTTTTCCTTGTTAAAGGTGTTTGGGGGAGTTTTTCTTTTCAGCTGCGAGGGTCTGAGGACAGAGGGGCGTCGTATGCTGTAAAGTCCTCTGAGTCAAACTGTAGTTTGTGACTTTGGGCTTCATAAATACTAGAGCTGTAGTCAACCAAAGAAAATCTTGGTCGACTAAAGTCGCACATAATCTTCAACTAATCGATTAGTCGTGGGAAAAAAAAATCTGCACGTTATTTTACTTCTGCGGTGGTGTGTCTGTGTCACTCTGCAGTTACACCTCCAAAACACTAGTCGGCGGTGGAGGACCGTGTTAAGAGCTGTAAAGTTTAGTTCAAATCAAACTTTAT
>NC_065529.1:51666850-51675246 GCF_006386435.1 Epinephelus moara | reverse complement strand
TTTTACATTGTATAAATTAGCCTAGCGACGAGCGGAGATTTCCTCTGCTCATATGAAGCCAGGATAAATCACACACAAGACTTAAAATGCTATTTTAGTGGAGGCTTTACTGTCTTCACAATTTATTGTTTCTTATCTGTGAAATACAAGTAAATACAAGCTTAGTTTCCACTGAGGGAAATGGTGTCAGTATACAGAGACAGACAGGAGGTCTGTGTCACCGCAACGCTGAGCGTGAGGGTGGGTGAGTCCAACTTTCTGTCAACACCCCCATTTTGCAGGAAATAATGGATTAATCCTGGAAAGCTGTTGATGTAGCACTTTTCTCCTTATGAAAGTAACACGGCGATTATTCGACCAATGAGAATTTGGTCGGACGAGAGCATAGCGACCAAATAATCGACCAGGAGACTACAGCCCTAATAAATACGACTGAAAATTAAAATTAAATTTGAAACAATGCTGCAGCAGTGTTAATTAATATGCAATACTCACATTCATGTTAAATAAAGCAGTGTTAATTCTGTTCTTATTTTGTTTCAATGTTTTTCTCTTAAAACCCAAAGAACCGATAAGAGTACGGTTACAGTTCTAGATCAATCAAGATCAGTCAGATCAAGCAGTATCAGTGTTGGTGAGCAGTAGTATCGTTAGCTCTTTTTTGGTCTTCTGACCACTCAAGGTGCTAGGGATGTAACGATTACTGATATTAGGGTAAATCTCGGTTAATTTTAACACGGTAAGAATTACCATTTATGTTTAAATTAATTGCATTATCGCGGTGGATTATCAGGATATGTAATAACAGCCTCATTCAAGTCTCGCGACGCAGGCGCTGCGTGAATGCGTAGCATGTGTAAACACAAAGAATGAAAACATGGCGGAAGGTGGTGATAGCGGCGGCACTCAGGACATTTTCCCCCCAACTAAACGGACAAAGTCTGAGGTCTGGGCGTACTTTGGGTTTTTAAAAAATGCCGAGGGACAGCTGGTGGAGGACAACTATCCTGTATGCAGAAAGTGCGGGAGGAAAGTTGCTGCAAAGGGTAGCAACACCACAAATCTGCTGGCTTACCTCCATGACCATCACCCACAGCTTTACAGCCAGTGCAAGTTATGCTATGCAAACGTCAGTTATTGTGTGAGGGACTTCGGTTTTACTAAGATTGTCATAATGTGTAACTCTTGACGTATACGAGACATTTGAGCCGTATCTGTCCTCCTAAACAGCGACTAGGTTTTCCGTTTTCATTTAAGACACTTAGGAGCTAATACTAACGTTAGCTGAGTAGCTAGCTAATAGCCGTATTAGCAGCTATGTTGCTAAGTGTTTCAAAACGAAACAGAGCTGAAAACACTGAGCAGAGCCGACAGAATATAAACCGACGTAACGTAACGCTAATTGAGATCAACTGTGATTGAATCGCTGTGATTATGGTTATTGTATGGCGAGCTAGAATCGATATAGACGGCCAGTTATGCTTTCTCGGCATAAGCTCAAGGAAACAACATAGAACGCTGCCGTGTTAACCTTTGACCGAGAGCCTTAATGGGGGCTCTCGGTTTTATAAGGTTAATTAAATGCGCAATTCTAATGTGTGATTATTCTGTGTAATGATGACCATTGCCCTTAGGGTTTGTTTGGTTTCTCCTGCACATTTGTGTTATCAATTCTATTGTATGTTTTTTGTTCTACTCTTGCATTGTGTTGTTTTATATATATTTTTCCTCTCATGCTAATAAATAAATCAAATCAAATCAAACCATTTAAGGGAATGTCAACGTCTATATTAGGGATGGGTCACAATTTTCGAATTTCAAATAGTCGTTTTATTTTTGAAAAATCGATTTTTTAATGCGACTATTACTATTCGCCGTCTTATTTCCCCCCTTTATTTGACATGCAATTCAGCTCCTATCCGCACGAGGGCAGTATAGGATTGCTACAGCGGTGTGAGATGGGCTACCAGCGATTATTCGAAAAATTGTCGAATAGTTGCCACGATTTTCGAATAGTGTTTTTGCTTGTATTGCCCATCCCTAGTCTATATGAATTCTAAATCACCTTGTTTCCTTTTTTACAGAAAGGGAAAGCTGTGGGCCAGCCAAGCACAAGCACTGGTTCAGGGCCAGGCACAAAGTCACAAACACTTGAGGAGGTCTTCAGGAAAAAGTCAGCTTATGCACCTGAATCTAAGAATGCACAAGACCTCACTGCTGCCATTTCATACTTCATCGCCAAAGACATGATGCCATTCAGAAGTGTTGAGAGGCCAGGTTTCTTGAGGCTGATGAAAGTAGCTGTGCCACAATACAAAGTGCCATCACGCACTTTATTCTCCAAGACACAAATTCCAAAGTTATACAATGAGGTCAGAGCTGACGTTATGAAGAGTCTAAGTGAAGGCACCTTTTTTGCTGTGACCACTGACCTCTGGACCAGTGGAACTGGGGCTGGTGTACCATACATTAGCTTCACTATTCATTACATCAAACAAGACTGGCAACTGCAAGCACACTGCCTGGAGACCCAATTCTTTCCTGCTGATCATTCTGCCCAAAACATCAGCGACTTTTTTGAGAACATGCTTGAGGAGTGGGTGATCAGGAAGAATGACTTGGTCTCCATAACCACTGACAACGCTACAAATATGGTCAAGGCTTTCAAAGACTTTCCAGACGTGTGGCTCGGGTGTTTTGGCCATAATTTGAACCTGGCCATATCAAAGGCTCTTAAACTCAACAGAGTTGAAACAGCAGTCAAAGCGCGCCGAAATGTGGTACAAGGCTTCTCTCTGAGCTGGAAGAGGAGGAGGGGACTAGCAGAAAACCAAGCTGCCCTCAATTTGCCACAGAAGGCTCTGATCCACGATGTGGTGACCCGATGGGGATAAACCAACAAGATGATTGAGCGTTTTCTTCAACAACAGCAAGCAATCTGTGCAACACTGGCTGCAGAAAGGGGTGCATGGCATCTGATGCCCAAGGATGCAGACATAGGTGTTATGGAGCAACTGTGCCAGCTGCTTGAACCTCTGAGCAAGTTCACAGATGCCCTTGCCTCAGAGACACGCGTGACACTATCGGCCATAAAGCCTGTCCTTGACCACATCATCCACGATGTCCTGCAGGAAAATGATGAGGAGCCAGCTCTGACCAAAGAGATGAAACGCATAATGAGAGAAGATCTTACCAGCAGATACACAGAAAAGGCTAACAGTATGACGCAGATGACGTGTTTCATTGACCCCAGGTTCAAAGTGAGCTTTTTGGGTGAGGCTGAAGCTGCAGTGGTTGAGAGCTGTGTTCAAGAAGTCTTGAAGCTGACACCTGCTGTCCAGGTTGAGGAAGAACAACCAAGCACAAGCAGTGCCTCCACAGAAACACCAGAGGGGAAAGGCTTGGCTGGATTGCTGAGAAGAACTGCTTCATCAAAGCAGCAAAGAGCTACAGAGGATTCAGCTCCAATCACACCAGAAGCTACAGTGAAGGAGGAGATCAAGGTCTACTTGACTCTACCTTCCATTCCAGCAGAAGATGATCCACTACAGTGGTGGAAGAGCCATGCATCAGAGCTGCCCCATCTTGCTAGGATTGCCAAGAAGTTTTTGTGCATTCCAGCAACCAGTGTACCTTCAGAGAGGCTGTTCAGTGCCAGTGGGCACATTGCTTCTCCTCTGAGGGCACTTTTAAAACCAGAAAAAGTAAATATGCTGACATTTCTGCATTTCAATCTTAAATGAACATACATGAAGGTCATGCAAGGTCAACACAGTCAGCCTTGATCTGGGACAGAACAATCAATCGGTGATGTTCTGTCAATACTTGAATGTTTGGACTTGTTTACATGGTATTGCAACACATTTATATTTATATTAATGTTTAAAGTTTATTTTATTCAAAGTTATTTCAAGTTGCACTATTACTACCTACTTGCACAGATTTTCCTGACGAACAAGTTTTGTTCCTAATTGTTTACATATTTTTCTTACTGTTAAAATGCACCAAATAAGCTTTGTTCCTGCATATTTTGTTGATTTAAAATAAATCTTTCTGTTGCTGTGCCAATCCCTTGCCCCTTTTAATGTGAAAGTTTCATTTTAATATAAGATTTTGGCTGTTAACATTTTAGTATGATAAGGAAGTTACAAGATTTAGTGACATTTTTTCAATGTATCTATTTTTTGGACATGTTACAGCATTTAAAAAAATATCGCGATATTATCGTTTACCGTGATAATTTGGTCACTATAATCGAGATATCAAATTTTCCATATCATTACATCCCTATAAGGTGCTTTTACACTACATGTCACATTCACCCATTCACACACACAGCTACACACCGGTGGACGAGGATACTACCGTACATGGTGCCACCTGCTCCTCAGTAACCATTCACTCACACAGTATCTCGCCCAATGTCAATATGTCGATGTCAATACTTTGGCATGTGAGCTGGAGGAGCCGAAGATCGAACTGCTGATCTTCCGATTAGTGGACGACCTGCTCTGCCTCTGAGCCACAGCCGCCCCTCATGATACCCACCCCTGCCTAAACCAAAGCACGTTACACACAGCACTGTTGAAACAGAGAATGTAACACAAACCTCAAACGTGACGTATTCCTGGTTTGCAGGAACGTACATTACCAACATATTTTCTAGCGATCGGGAATGTTGGCATCGAGTGTTGATTACGAAGATGAGTGTGTGCTCTGTGAGATGTTTCATACATCTGGAAAGTCTTTAATTCAAACAACGTGTTACTTTTTATTTTACCACAGAGCTGCTACTTCCTGTCTCAGTGCTCGCCAAGCCTGCGTGAGTTCCTGCATGTCAGTGTAGGATTACATATATGGCTGAAACTTTGATCCTTGCATAAAGCCTAATAATACCGTGTTGCACCCACTTGAGTGTCGACTCCAGTGGGCGCTGCTTGAGGTGTTAGATAAGTCGCTGTCGACTCATTCATACTGATGAGATGCAAAACTACACACACACACACACACACACACACGCACACACACCTTCTTCCCTTTATTCCTCCACAAAGCATTACAGCTGATTCCTGCCTTAATATTTGACACTACACACACCTGCAGACACACACACACACAAACACACACACACACACACACACACAAGCCACAGCTCAGCGGCACACCATTAAATCTGGTCAGGACTCTTTGTGCTTACATAATTCATTAGGAGCACCAAGCCCCTCTCTGTCACTGAGAGGAGTAATCCTATTTAATCTGATGCTGTTAATTCATTTGTCCTACATCGCCCTCGATTCTCACCTCGCCGTCGCCTGAAACAGAGAAGAAGAGGAGGAGGAGGAGGAGGAGGAGGAGGAGGAGGTGTGACACAGGTGAGGAGGATGAAAGAGACAAAGAGGTGAACAGGAAGACGAGGACAGAGTGCAGGGATAAAGGAGAGGAGAGACGAGGTCATTAGACGGAGAATACTGATGAGGAGAGACGAGGTGAAGGGTCCAAACCCACTCAAACTTTTAAGTAATGACCAAGCTGCCAATTAAATCTGAATGACCTCACTTAATTGAATGGCACACTTCCAGTTACAATGAACATTTTAATTAAGCCCATTTGGGAAGCAGGGAGGAAGGGGCTCCGACATTATTTTGCTTCAAAGTAATTTGAATGAGCACTTGAGAGATTCAGCGTTTTGGCTTGGAGCTGCTGGAGGTTCACGCTGTGTGAATTATGGACGCTGTGACAATCTCAATGTGGCCCTACATGTTGAATAAAACCTGAACAGGTACAATTTTTCACTGCATTGTTTCCTCATCTAATCTTCATTCAGTAAAAATCAATTTGCTCCAAATTACTGCAACGTGTGCTACAAATTTACCAAACTACCTGTCAGTGTGTCCACGCTAGGTTTGTTCTCCTCACAGCTCGCTGCTGTGACGTGGACGGATTACTGAGCGGGGACAGACCCAAGAGACCCCAGAGGGTTCAGGACGCCGCAGGGCTGCAGCTGCAAAAATGTCACGGAAACAGGAGACACAAATCTTCCACAATGAAATGCAAAACGTCTACAGAGAGAGATGCAAAACTACCAGAATGAGACGCAAAATGTCTACTAAGGATGCAAAATGTCAACAGAGGGACACAAAGTGTCCACAAAGAGATGCACAACACCACAAAGCAAGAAAACAACCAAGATGCACAGCTACTGAGGAGAAAAACTACTGAGACACAAAACTACAACACAGAGACAGAAAACTACCCTCAGGAATGACTGTGGTCTCTTGTAGGATAACCTTCAGCTTGGTTGTACTGAAACATTGTTTTGAGTCCATAAAGGAGGTGAAGAGTTTTCATACTGTGAAGCTTTATGAGCTTCAACCATCATCACTCAGCGTCTCTCCTCCTTTTCTCCTCTCCTCCACCCGTCAACATCTCTGTCACCCTCTGACTCCTTCAGTCTCTCCCTGTCTGTCTGAGCCTCGCACTCGGCACTCTGTCGGTCTGCCCAGAACCCATTAAGCAATCATCAACAAAATGGCAGCTCATTCATTCACTTTGTTTCTGAGGCTTCTCACAAACACACATCCATATTGATCCTGCGCTTCATGGTGTGAATACACTGCATTCATTCGCAAAGTGCCGCTAAGAGCAGCAGCATTCTGCTAAAAGCAGCAATGAAACACTTGACTGTCGAGTGGAAATGCTCCAGGCTCTCAGTATCGCTCTCTCACATAAACACACACACACACACACACTCCTCTCCACAGCATCCAGCTCTCTGTGGGCTTTTTAAATGTCGTTCAGCTCGGCGCCAGGCGTGTTTCAGAGAGATAGTTGCTTCACACAGCAGCAGCGCCGACAATGAATCTCCCCTCAGTGATTTGCTCTAGTGATGCCGGTCCATCCTCCACACTGCGAGCTCGCTGCCTATCACAGGCCAGATTAAGTTTGGTCCCCTGCCTGTCGTGCATGCTAAAGCAGAGACAGATTACACTCCCAGACCATCGCCGCTTCACAGAGGGAAGAAGGGACGGCCTGGAAATCTGAGGCGCTTTGTTGAGGAGAGCTCTGTGATCATCACAGCGCTGAGAGGCGGACACTGTTAAACTGCTGCTGGTGTAAATGGCAGACTAAAGGTCGAGATGGGAAATGACTGGATGAGACGGCCTGTGATTGGATCTGGTTTAGATGTCTCGTCACCGCCGTGCCTCCTCTGAGTGTGAGTGTGTGTGTGAGTGTGTGTGTGTGTGTGTGTGTGTGTTTAGTTGCATTCTTGTTACCACAGCAATTCAAAAACAACATGACACAGACCTCGTTCTTTTAAATTCACCTGCAGGGACGAGAGTTTCACATAATTCACTGCAGAATTGTGTCTTTTTTTTTCTTTTTTTTTTAACATTGTGTTTATTGAGTTTTTTTGTGTTACAAATATTTAGGTAATACAACAGTNAGATGTAGACATCATTGTTAATCTTATTCACGTTGAGTTGATGTTGTGGTCTAACGTTACCACACAACTTTTTTTTTTAACATTGTGTTTATTGAGTTTTTTTGTGTTACAAATATTTAGGTAATACAACAGTGTGAACACAATCTGTTAACCCCCCCCACACCCTCCCCTTTTCCCCCCATTACTGGTACATATGTTTATAGAAATACATTTAGGTATTTACTTACTTAACTAAANCAAATATTTAGGTAATAACCCCCCCCCCACACACACACACACACCCTCCCCTTTTCCCCCCATTACTGGTACATATGTTTATAGAAATACATTTAGGTATTTACTTACTTAACTAAAGCAGTTTCATTGAAACCTGAAAAATATACCTCAACATAAATATAAGATGTAAAATAAATAAATGAATAAATAAATAAAATAAAATTAAGAAAAAAAAGATACCAAAGATGAATAACCTAAAAAATAAGAAATGCATGGTAAGAATGTATAGATACATTGGTAGAAAGGGAAAGGAAGGAAAGAGAAAAAAAATAAAATAAAAATATCAATTGGATTTCTCTAGTCAGCAACTGGTATGACTCTTCAATCTTCTATGTCTGCTGTTTTCAGATGTTCAATCAGATTACCCCATATTCCCTCGAATTTATCCGGCCTTTGTTTTAGATTATACATTATTTTCTCACTGGGAGTACAAGAGATTAGTTCACTGAGCCAAAGAGAGGGTGGAGGTGAATGTTCATTCTTCCATTTAAGAGCTATGCACTTATTGGCTATTGTCAAAGCTATTCTTATGAATCTGATTTTGTTGCCCCTCACAGGTAGCATCGACACATCTCCTAACAGAGTTAACCTTGGTTCAAATGGAATATTTATCTTTGTTATCTTGGATATGGTTCTAAGTATTGTTTCCCAGTAGTTGGACAGCTGTGAACATGAC
>NC_065529.1:51652631-51666663 GCF_006386435.1 Epinephelus moara | reverse complement strand
TTCAGTGAAGGAACATATGGAATTGATGAAAGACGCATAGAATTAATATCGTGCTGCTCTATCTGTAGCCAAGAGGGGGGTTGCTGTAAATTTACTTTCCATGCCCAAACTGCCCGACATTGTGCTGCCCAATAATACGTTTCGAAGTTAGGAAGTTTCAGTCCCGCTTCTTTAGGTGTTCCTTGAAGGACTCTTAACTTTATTCTGGGGGTTTTGAACTTCCATAAGAACCTAGACACCATTGAATGCAGCTGTTTAAAAAAGTATTTAGGTATTGTAATGGGTAGCATTTGAAACAAAAATAGAAATTTCGGTAAGACATTCATTTTGATACAATTGATTCAACCTATCAAAGACAAGGGAAGGTTCATCCCCCTATTGAACTCTTCTTCAGTTTTCCTTAATAGGGGTAAATAGTTCACAGAGAAAGCCTTCGAACGTACACTGGGAATCTGACGGCCCAGATATGTTAATCTCTCAGGGCTCCACTGAAAGGGTATATTACATCTTGATATTTTAGTCCCCGCTGTGTTCAGTGGCATGACAACGCTTTTATTTAGATTTATCTTATATCCAGAAATTGCACTATATTCCGTTAGAGTTTCTAATAATGCGGGTATTGATGACCCCGGATCCGTTAAGAAAATTAAGATATCGTCGGCGTATAATGAAATTTTGTGAGAGGTCTCCCCTATCTGCTTCCCCTTAATTAATGGATGGGATCTTATTGCCACCGCTAGCGGTTCTATTGCCAGCGCGAATAACAGGGGCGAGAGACCGCAGCCTTGTCTTGTAGAGCGTGAGAGGGTAATTTTAGAAGAAATATCATTTATTGTGTTGGATTTGAGCCATTGGGCATCTATATAACATCTTAACCAATTTACAAAAAGTGGGACCAAAATTCATTCTATTTATTACTTCAAAAAGATAGTGCCATTCTACACGATCGAAAGCTTTTCAAAAAGATAGTGCCATTCTACACGATCGAAAGCTTTCTCTGCGTCTAAAGACACAGCAATTGTTGGAGAACTATCTGTTTCGGAGGCATGCATAATGTTAAAAAACCTTCTGACATTATCAAATGGGGAGCGATTTTGAATAAATCCAGTTTGGTCTAAGTTAATTAGGTCCGGAATATGTTTTTCCACCCGTAGCATGAGTATTTTAGAAAATATTTTATAGTCTGTTGATAAAAGTGAAATCGGTCTGTATGAACTACATAATTTCTGGTCTTTCCCTGGTTTAGGTAAAACCATAATTAATGCCAATTCCAGAGATTCTGGCAGTTTTCCAGTTTTAATCGCATGGTTATACATCAGCAGTAAAGGGTTAAGCAGTTTAGGGAGAAAAGTTTTAAAAAATTCGACAGGGAAGCCGTCTTGGCCGGGGGACTTCCCTGACTTGATTTTGGAGATGGCTTCCGATATCTCTCTTTCTGTAATAGCTCCCTCCAAACTTTCCCTAGTTCCTTCATTAAGCTTTTTAAGGTCATATTTATCTAAAAATGTTTTGGTTTTTTCAGGAAAATTACCTTGGGTGGAATAAAGTACCTCATAAAATTTTTTAAACATGCTGTTTATCTCCTTTGGGTTACTGATTTTAACATATGAATTTCTCTCTGGGCTTCCTCCCGACGAATCTGCCAGGCGAGAAGTTTGCCGGCTCTGTCTCCCTGCTCATAAAATCTTTGCTTTGTCCTTCTCATCGCATTCTCTATTTTATGGGTGGTTATAGTGTTGTATTCTAATTGTTTCGACCTGAGTTTTTGTTTGACTTCTTTGTTTTGTGATGATAGATGTTCCTTTTCGAGTTGTTTTATTTCTTTTTCTAGAGCTTCTACTTTTGATCTATATTTTTTGCGCTTGCCGGAGGTGTATGATATGGTTTGTCCCCTTATGTAGGCCTTCATTGATTCCCAAATGACATTGGGTGAGGCAGAATTCTGGTTCGTCTCAAAGAAGATATCTAATTGTTTGTTGATAAATTCAGTAAACTCAGGATTGTTGAGTAGGTAGGAGTTGAAACGCCACCTTTTGAGAGATCCAGAAGGCTCAGTGGAGGGGATTGTGATCAGAAGCCCTGAGTGATCAGAAATAGTTATTGCTAAATATTTACATGGGGGAATTACATGAGTTTTAGCCAAAGGAACCAGGAAAAGGTCAATTCTTGAATAGCTGTCGTGGACTGGAGAGTAGAAAGAGTATTCCCGTACTGATTGATTCTGCATACACCATATGTCACAGAGACCGAGGTTTCAGAATTGTGTCTTTGAAAAGAACCCACGGAGGCACAGTCTCAGACTGGAGGATCAGGCTGAGGGCTCATTAATACTTCCTTTAAGTCCCAAAATAGATCCAATCATTTCAAACGTTGTCACATCACTGCCCTCATACGTTCATGTGACTTTCATGACGGCATAGATAGATCCATATGACGGCATTAGAGGGCGGAGTCATAGTTTAACACAACAACAAACAAGGCAACAGCGGACGAGGTCGTAATAATGCACCTTTGAACGGAGGCAGCGCTGTAGAAAGCGGCAAACTGTGAGTCCATTAAATACTCGTGACATTCTT
This sequence comes from Epinephelus moara, assembly GCF_006386435.1. NCBI lineage: Eukaryota > Metazoa > Chordata > Actinopteri > Perciformes > Serranidae > Epinephelus > Epinephelus moara. Next base: position 51,664,087 of record NC_065529.1, on the reverse strand, counting down.
TCACTACGTTTTTAAATGTCTTCTTCATGTGTTACAGTCGTATCTCGCTTGCTACACTGCCCCCACAATATCCAGTGGTACTGCTCCATTTTATCCGTAATCTTTCAGAAAACATGCACAAATATGTACAAAATGAACACAGAGTATGTACAAAGACGATGTCTGTCATAAGGCAGATTTAAAAACAAAATGTAGGAAATAAAAACAATAAGAAAATATCATGTCTAGGCATGTGCTGGTTACCGGTGTCACCGTTTACCACGGTAAAAGAATGTTGTGGTGTCACTAACCGCCCATTTTCTGTTCTGACAGTAAAGGCCGACGGTGTAACCTACGCTCAATAAATGGGAACTTCCTCAGTCAGTCAGTACGTTAGTAATCAGTATAAATCCACTCACGTGCAAACTGCAAACATGGCTGAACAAAGCTGAACTTTTCCCACAGGCAAAAAGGACGAACTCGGTGGCGTGGGAGAAAAAGTCAGAGCCAAGGTAAAGACCAGCTCCTCCCATGCTGGGCTCCAGTTCCCAGTCGGCCATGTTCACAGGCTGCTGCGCAAAGGAAACAATGCAGAGCGTGTCGGTGCCGGCACCCCCATCTACCTGGTGGCTGTGCTGGAGTATTTGACCGCTGAGATCCTGGAGTTGGCTGGAAACGCTGCCCGCATTAATAAGAAGACCCGTATCATCCCCCGTCACCTGCAGCTGGCTGTCCGCAACGACGAGGAGCTCAACAAGCTGCAGGGCGGAGTGACCATCGTGAAGTTAAGAAACGGCACTATTAAACTTTTAACGGATCTATATTAGCCTACCGTTTAAAGACTAGAGCGCGAAAATAGGATGACGCCTGTTTTTTTATTATTATTATTATTATCATTATTATTATCATTGTTATTATTACCGCGGTAATACCGCTTACCGTGGTATTTTTGCCCACGGTTATCATACCGTCAAAATCTCATACCGGCACATGCCTAATCATGTCCATCAATTCCTCAAAGCAGGAACACTGTAAAACAACCATATCACCCAGCAAATACCTGTCTCATTTAAATACCTCTTATAACTTGCTCTGAAAGCTGATTCACTGAGCTCAGTACTGTTATTATGTCCTGCTTAACTTGTAATGAGAGTATCTTTACTGGTACTTTTACTTCGGTAAAGTATCTGAGTACTTCTCCCACCACTGGAGATGTTCACATAATGTATTTTAGGAGAATGAGGATCTTTCAGTGTCTCACACAAACCCAACACACACACACACACACACACACACACACACACACACACACACACACACACACACACACAGGACAGCAGGTAAGTTAAATAGATTATGGACCATATGTTGTTGTCCATCAGAGTGAGCCATCAGCGCTTCACAGCATGACTACATAAACATAGATTTACAGCGGTCCAGTAAAAAGAACATGTATTCTCCCGTGGCCCTCGGAGGGCTTTATCAAGTTTACGAGGGCCTAATGAAAACATCATTACTGCTGCAGTCTCACAAACATGGAGGCACTTCCAGGGTTTAGTGAACACTTTCAAAGGTCTAATCAAACACATAAATACGACGACAGAAATGCGTGGAGTAAAGACTGGGATGTGTCTGTCTGGGAATTAAAAAGAAGACAAGATGTTGGCTTTAAGAAGCGAAGCGTTCCTGCCCTGTGTGTTAGACCTGCTGTGTAAGTGAGAACCCTTTGAGCTCAATCAATCCCCTGTGTCACCGCCATTTTCCAGTTTGGAGAAGTGTAAAAGTCATGCAGAAGGTTGCGTGCTGTGCAGACGCGGCCTGACTCTTTGCAAAGGAAGCTTTTACTGCTCACATAATTGCACGCTGACCGTTATTCATACACTCGCCTTTCATACGAGTCCCCGCCGGGTTCCCTCCTGATCAAACCGCCGTCAGCTCTGTTTCACTCCACTCTGCGTTCAATATGTTTAACACCTGCTGTACGCTGCCGACTCTCAGGGCTCTCAAGGCTTAAGCGGAGGGAAGCAGGTGGGTATAATGAGCAGATAAAACAGAGGACAACAACCATCAGTGAGGGAAATGAAGTGAAAGCTTTTCTTCCTCGTCTCCAGAGATGTTCCACAAAGATCTCTCGTAAACACTTAAAGACACTGCCTGCTCTGCGTCTGACCTGAGAGTCTCTTCTTAAATGGAGTCGTCCTATAAACAAACTCCTGGATGGGAAAACAAGCAAACTGTGCGTGAAATCACTGAGCGTGAATCAAAGAAACACCACAGACACTGAACCTCTTTCTTCCTGTTGATAACAGAAGCTGTGAGCGTTTGATGCTTCTTCTCTCGTGTCATTCCAGGTTAGAAATAAAAGCTTTCAACTGTTTTTAGACTGCTTGGTGCCAATCTGTTTCTCTAGTCGGGAAAATATTTCATATTTCTTATATTTCCAGAGCTGCTGCAGTGAATACCACATTCAGAAAACCTCATATTCACTCAGGTAAACAGGAGGATTGTGGGACCTGATGATCCAGCACAGTGTCCTGACATTTGTATGAACCTGGAGAAATAATACGTTGACATATCGTATGTTTTATAAAAAGATGTCAAATAGATTTGTTTATCCAGATCTCCTCAGGGTCTGCTCTTGAACCAACCCCCACAACACTATCATGCTGTGCTCACAACAAATCTCCCTTTGAAAAATAACCCAAATTAAGTTGAAACTTTCGTCCAGTTGCTTTTTTTTCAATGCCAACCCTAATGTAGTAGGAAGACACAAATCCTTTTGACACTGGTGCTACATGACTAAAGGAAAGAGAGGAAATGGGCTGTGGTGTTCACTTTTGCTCAAGAGGTAGAAAACCTACAACTACCAGAATGCACTGCACCGCAGCAGACCGTCTGGTGGCTGACATAATGTAAATTAGTTTTGGCTGGCTTGTCTGAAAACAATATGGCGGCTATATATCAGGCCGATAAATCATCAGCAGATAACGGGACATTTTTAGAGTTATGCGTTATTCTGGTAATTAAAATTATAGCTAAAAAAACAGTGCCGATAACACAAAGCCAGATCGCTTTCATTGACTTAACAAGGCAGCGTCTACACACTGACGCAGTGGGTGGAGCTACATGTACCTTTAAACTTGGTTTGTGAGCCGCCAATAAACACAGAAGAAGAAGAAGAAGAAGAGGGCGAAACATGTCATGGTGTGGACGTCTTTCACAGGTCAAGAGGAAGACAACAGGACGGCGCCGAGGGTCTGATCTCCGACCGCCCAACACAGGTTAGACACAGAGTGTTAGCATGAGCTAATCAGGAGCAGCGGCTAACATCCAACAGCTGGATTCTGTTGGTAAACCTATTAATAACCGCTCGCCATGTGATGCTACAGTTAGCGACTATTTGTATTGTTGTTCTACTTGGTAGCTGTAGGCTGGTCTATGGTGGGAGGGTGAGACGGCGCCTGTGCGTGATGATGTAAGGCGGTGCTGCAGATGTTGATGTTCATCAGCTGTCAGTCAGTACGTTTACGTGCAGCTTGAGAAAATTGAATTATTGGCTTAGTCTGACTGACACTGGACTATCCTTAGCTCGACTAACACATTGCTGCATGTGTCCACTTAGTGCGGCTGGAGCGTTCTGCGCATGCACCACTTTTTCTTTGGCGGGCTTTCACCCAGAAGAAGAATGAGATGACATAACTCCCGGAAAAAACAAACAAACAAACAAACAGCTGATGGAGCTAAACATTTTGAAGTTTATGGATGGAAGGAAAACTCTGAACAAGAACCTGAACTAGCTCAATAGGTACGATATTAAAAAGGTCACAGCGCCGCCTATCGAGGTGGAATCAGACGTACTTGGTCAGAAATTCAATTTTCTTTTCTGCACGTATACTCAGACAAGATGATCTGTTATAACAGATCACTGCAAAAGGGAAAATCATCTTATGGACTGGGACAAGGCCAGAGTCATACGCACCGAGGACAACAAATACTGGCGCTGGATCAGGGAGGCCATTGAAATAAGGAAGCGGGGCCCAGGGACGATGAACAGGGACGAGGGGGCATACATGCTCTCCCACACCTGGAGCAGCATCCTGCAGAGGCGGCGGACGGACAGCAGGTGGCGTCACGCCTCCCTAATATTGGCTGATTGACAGATCAGCTGATGAAGACGCGTCACAACCACCACCAAGTGACACTTCTGAGGAAGGCGGACGTTTCCGCCAAAACATGTCAAGGTATGTAACACCCTCACGTCTGCGATAAAGAACAACTAAAGTCATTATCAATTATATCAGTTGAAAAGCTCCAAATGGGTGTGTCTCTAGATCTGAGGTGAGAAACAGGAATCACAGGAACAGAATCTTGACTCGTATTCGGTCAGCGCTGCTTAGTTTTACAGTTTTCTTGACTCTGTGTTTCGTGGTGGGCGTACAAGAATACACACCTACAATCTGTGGTTGAAGCAACAGCCCAGGAGTCAGCAAATATCTGCTGGGTGGTGCAGCGAAACAAATTTTCAGTGGCTAATGAGCAGGGAGATCTGGGCGCTGGTGAGATGGAGGGAAGTTTAACACAGTTGATTTACACATGATCCCCACACTGTTATCTCTTCAAGCACCTGAATAACAAGAAAGTCCTGAATTTCTCACCTTCTTTATGAAAACTGAAGCAAACCTGACAGTTTGGACTTCAAGACATAGAACTCTGACTCATCTGGAGACAGGTCGACCTGCAGACAGAGTTTCTCTTGTCTCAGTGAGTGAGAGCCAACAGTCATCTCCTCGTCATGCCGTCCCTATAAATGAGGAGCAAATGTCTCTCTCTCTCTCGTGGCACAGTCCACTGAAGAATAAAAGTTGTCCCCTCTTTACGGCATTGTCCTTCTTTATGTTCTCCTCACAATGAAGGCCGTGGCAGAGGGCCCGCACGGCAGATAGAGACAACAGTGGCGGCTCTGCCAAGCTTTGAGTCAGACAGATTAAATATTGAATGGCCAATCATCCACTGAGTCTGTGGGGAGGCGGCACCAGAGGCACCGAGCAGGAGACAAATATAACCGAGAGACAGACGGGCAGAGGGAGACGGGAGACGGAGATGGGCAGATACAGAGACAGACACAAATAGAGACAGACAGAGACGTCCTGCTAATGAAGACATCGTTCAGAGACGGGCTGCGTGCCTAACGAGCTCTCTCTATATTACTGCCTTGTTGGAACGTGGAGCGGCAGACAGGAGCTTTACCCGAGTGAACTCACTGATACCACCTCATTTTTACTTCTCACTCAGACTGAAGCCCTGAAGGGATACAAAGCATAGCACGTGCATCTGTTCTCTTATACCTGCAGAACATTTGGCACCAAACACAAGAACTCTTCACTGATGCACTAAGACACAGAGGTCTCTGACCAGATGTCCAAATGGACTCATCCTAAAGGTGGAATTAAAGATATTACACAGTATAAAGATACAGCAGTTACAGAGCAGCTGGTTGTATGGACACGTTTTATTGATGATTACACTTCCATCTTAATATATTGGAATTGCTATACTAAACGTCTTAGGGCCTGTACACATGCTGCATTTATTGTGCCCTCTAATTCATGGTTTTCAATGCAGACGCACAGCAGGCACGCTCAAACGCCAGAGTGACATCAGAGCAGCGTACACACGTTCTCAAGCAGCTACTATTCAGGGCGTGACCTCTGCACCCTGAGATCAACAGGCCTAATACACACTTACAAACAGCGCCTGGAGGATCAGATCTGCACTCAGTTTTTTCTGTGACGTTGGTTCATGCAGGTGTTTTTCCACGAAATATTTACTGGAAACAGCTCATTCAGCTACAGACAAAATATTAATCCAGCACGATCGCAGTCCTTAGAGCGCCATATTGAGGGACTGTTTTAGCTCCTTCCTCAGAGCAGGTCCTCTCCCAGCACAGGAGGAACCATGAGTGATGCAAGTGCACAGTGATTGGTCCAACACAGCTAAGCAACACTGACAACAGCCAGTATTAAAAATCCTGTTAGCTCTTTAAACAACAGACAACACAGAACACAAACAGCTCCTAACGAAGGAAAAGAAGAAAACACTGATGGACTGATGGTAAAGTCCAAGCTTTGCTGAGCAGATATGTGACCATGGAAATATAATGTGATTTTGACTCATCAAGGCAAAAGTGACATTGCTATACCAACTGATGACGTCTTACAGTACGTCACTTCAGTGTTACTGCTGGCTGTTCAAATGCAAACAGAAAAAAACCCCTCAAAGGTCTGAAGGAGCTCCACAACTGTTTGGTCCGAAAATCCCCACTGGTAACATAGGTCACACAGGAAGTGACCACCATGAGACGGCGTATCATCTCTAGTCGACAACTCTCTGTGCTTCTGATCTGTAACGTTGACAGGAAGTGACCACCATGAGACGGCGTATCATCTCTAGTCAACAACTCTCTGTACTTCGTTCTGATTTGCAGCTTTTCAGACTTATTTTGTGGCTGAATATAATTTGTAGCTTCTTAAAATCTGAATGAGGATAGTGATAGTGAGATACTGGCTACAGTGATGAAACAAAACCAGCATCAGATGGACTGTATTCATAATCAATACGCCACAATAATATAAATAACCAGCGCCAATTCATCAGTCAATGAGAATGTGTGTGTGTGGGCGGGGCATAAGCACATACAGCCAGCAGCAGCAGCGACCCACCGTCTGACACCGGCACACCGTGAGGACAGAAACAGAGGGCTCTGTGGGGACGGAGCACCTGCTGCAGCAAGCCAACACGCCGTCTGTGGTCATTTTGACTTGACCAGCAGACTTCACTACAAGCTGATTGGCTGTTGAAACAGGTGACGTGCTTTAAAACCAGCCGCCGGCCATTTGACCAGCTGAGTGTCAGGTGACACCATCAGCCAGCTTGAGTCCAGCTCAGACCGGCCAGTTCACACCGCTGACACTTTTCTCTGTGACGTTCTAGACAGTTTCATCTCTTCAAGAATCTTTGGTCTGAGCTGGACTTTAGCTTAGCGTGTTAGCATGCTAACATTAGGTAATTATGAGTAAACACAGAGTTCAGCTGAGGCTGATAAACGTCATTAGTTCTGAAGTATTTGGTCATAAACCAAAGAACCAGACACATTCAAATGTGGACCTGATGATGGAGTTAGCAAAGTTATTACAGCTCATCCTGAGGGGATCATAAAGATGAATCACATTTCATCAGGATCCTTCCTTCAGTGGTTTATCTATATATAGATGGTAGATGGGACGCAGTGACCGTCGTAGTGTTGGATAAGAGAATATGATACAGGAAGTGATGTTGATGTCAGAGTGAGAGAATCTTTTAGTAACGACTGATCTGTAAAAACTATACCTAAAAAATCTGACAAGCTGTCGAACACCAGATTGAAAAGCCACAAATCTGTTGATATGAGAGGTTCTCACATGGAGGCCAGCGCACCGGATGGATCGGTTGTTTATTGGTTCTCTCGGTTTATGTCTTTTATAGTCACAACCTGCACAAAGATTTCCCTACAGGGACAATAAGGTATTCTGTTATCTTCAGAGTGGTGTGCAGTAACATCACTGAGCGTTTCATTTGAGCAGTAATGACTGAGAGATGATTACAGTGACATATATTCACAGGTGGGAATACAGTCTGATGTGAAGCAGACTCTTCTGCATGGCTGGCTGATGGCGAGGAATCTGATGCTAAACGACGTTTCCAGAGGGACGATTATCATCTTTACAACCTCCAGCAAAAATAGACACCAGAAAATACTGACGTTCAGTCCCTGCTCCACAAACCTCATCTGCTGCAACAACAATTATGATAAAACAATTACAAAACATCCATTTGATCATCACTGCTCATTCGTCTTTCGTCTGTGACGTACAGGATTCATACATCAGTAACAGCTGCAGCTGAAACAATTAGTCCGTCCATTAATCAGTTTGAAGAAAGAAAACTAATCGGTCCGCCTGCAGCTCAGTACAAAATATCATCAAGTGTCTCCACTTTGATATTTCATTGTTTCTAGTTGTGTTTCTAGTTGTGTTTCTCGTCTTCTAACAGATCAAACTTTTACAATTTCTGATTCATTAATCGTTGGTCTGATGCCAGTAAGCCTCTTAGGGCCAGGGCCAATATTTCGGTTGATAGGGTGTAACCAGCAGATATCTGGGCCAAGACGACTTCTTCTGTGCGCCGGTAGTTTCTGCTAATGACTGCAGATAAATATTTTAATTAAGTTAATACAAAGCCAGTCAGATAGCTGATGAGATCAGATTGCAGCCAAAGCATTCCACCTAGGGACGTTAGTTTTAGTTCATTTTGCTTTCGACAGCAGACGAAACCAAGCTAGCTAACAAAGCTAACAGTGATGCTAAAGGGGGTTGATGGCTCATAATTGAGCTGTGTAGTTACCAGGGAGACTGGCGGTTGGGCACAATGTTTCCACAGCAACACCGCTGGGCTGTACGGAGTTACAGTCACAGAATAAGTGGCGCTTCTCGCTTTTTATTGTTTATTCTTATTTTTATTCCACTGATGTACGTATTGTAGGGCTGCCACTAACGATTATTGTCATTGTCGACTAATCTGTCGATTATTTCTTCGATTAGTCGACTGATCATTTTATCGAAAAATGTGTTAAAATGTTGAAAAATGTCGGTCTGTCTCTCCCAAACCCCAAAATTACGTCATCTAATGTCTTGTTTCGTACTCACGCCAAAGGGTTTTAGTTCACTGTCACGGGAGAGTGTGTAAAGCTGCCAATATCTGAACGTTAGAAGCTGCAGTAAGAGTATTTTGGGTACTTTTATAGTACTTTTCTATGAAAAATGACTCAAACCGATTAGTCGACTACTAAAATAGTTACCGATTATTTTAATAGTCGATTAGTCATCGATTAGTCAACTAATCGTGGCAGCCCTAACGTATTGTAGTGAACATTATAGCAAAATATATATTTGATATTTATGAAAGTAACACACTAGTTTATACAGTGTGATAAAACACAATGCACATATATGTATATTTTTACTAAGGATCCACATTAATATCGGCCGACATCGGCTTTGAAATGAACTATCAGAATCGGCCAACATATTTTTCTTATTTTGCATGATGAATAAATATTTAATATATTCAAAAGTATTGTATTTCATGTCTCCATCTGCTGGTGGGCCGTCACCATAAGAGTATATATGTATAATATGAGGTTAATTCCACTAGAGAGAACTGAGCTCACTAATATTAGGTGGGAAAAAGTGGATATATCGATATCGGTCAAATGACTTGTTACATATCAGCTTGTCGGATATCGGCAAAAAATCCAATGTCATGCATCCCAACTTTTTACACACTTACAGATTGGGCAAAGTGAACATATTTTTATAATTAATATTTTGAGAACTAGTGTTAAACATTGTGGCATCAAGCACACTTTTATTTCTATTTTATTTGCTGACTTTATATTTACAGATTTCTATTTCATACTCTTCTTATATTCTCTATTCGTCACATCGGAGCGTCTCGGGATCAATGAAGTATTTATGATTCTGATTAGAAGACATCACTGTGACGTTTCAGAATTATCATTACTATTTATTTCTTACTTTCTGACATTTTATGGACCAAGTAATGAATCAAGGAATCTACAAAATAATCTGCAGATGAGTTGATAATGGATAAACAATGTTGTGCAGCTGCAGTAACACCACAGGCCGACAGCTGTGAGTTATATCAGCTCTATTTACAGATGGATCATAAATCACAGGCAGAACAATACATGCAGCGAATATTATATTGGTTCCCAAAGCACATGAACACCAGCCGTGTCTGTAACGTGTCCCTTGTTTGCTCCCGACTGAATCATTCCCAAACTTTGCCGACTTGCTCTCAAACTAAAATTCACACATGAATTATGAATTGCTTCCCTGTAGGAGAAAATGGAACGACATGTTGTTGCATTACCACACATCCAAATTTCAGCTGATGAATGAACAAGTCGACCACAGAGACTGATGACATTTCTGTTCTGTGTAAGCCCGTCAGGCGCTGCGAGTTAAATCAACAACTTCCTGTCACCTTCTCTCTCTCTAACGGAGGGACGTCCAGCTCGGCTAGTGCGATGAGCTCGTAACGGTAATGAGAAAAGCAGCGCGCCGACGAAGGAGGGAGGATGCAAACACTAAAAGAGGAGCACTGTGGGGGTGTGTGAGGTGGGTGAAGACGGGAAGAAGTGAAACTCTCTGATCTTTTCTTTCTTTCTTTCTGTCTGTCTCACCTCCCCTCCCTCCCTCCCTCCCTCTCTGTGTGTCTCTGTCTTCCTTGGCTGGCTGCTCTGGCACGACTCCTGTGGAATAAGGACAAGGCTTGGCAGGAGCAGGTTTTTGGGATTGGCTCTAAAGTGGCACTAATATGCTAATTCCTCTCTGTTAAATGAGGAATGTCCCTGGTGGAAGCTCAGGCATCGGGGAACTACTCCACTCCAAGTGATCTATTTATAAAAGCATAGCGGAGTAGGTGGAGGCATCAATCAAGGAGCCCAGGAGTGGAGGAGATGTGTGGCTCCTATCAATTATACTGGAGAGCCATATGTTTCCTCTCAGATTGGTACGAAGCTGTGAACGCTGCTTCAGGCCTCATTTATCTGTATTCATGGATTTACATAAGTCTCACAGGTGAAATATGGATAAATAAATACCCCACATCACATATAAGTCTGTCATTATATAACACACAGTATATAAAAGAGCATTTTAAACTCAGGTAGGAATGATGTGTCATATTAGTGTCACCTATGTCTCATCTGCACATGAAATAAATCTGTGAGCTTCAGCTTATTAAACCTGAAAGGACTAAAGAAGAAAGAGGAGGAAAGACGTCATCATGCTAACTAGCTGACAAATCAACGCTGCTTCGTCGGTGCCTCTCTCATCAGGAGTGAGGCTTGTTAGCCTTTACTGCACACGGGGGTGTAGATGTGTTCAAAGCATCTTCCTGAGCGGATGATAATCTGCTGCAGACATGTGAAGGAGACGTGTTCCTGTGTGCATTTAAACCCTCTGAAATCTGCAGTAGAAAGAGTCCGCCAGTGCCTACATTGGTGTCTTTGCTTCCTGTGATGTCATTTCCTGGACAATCTTAAAATGCTTAATTTCTCTAAACCTGAGCTAAAAGGTTATGAAAAAAATTTAAAATCTAGCATTTTTCTATTGGATTTTACAAAATAAAAATACAAAACATTTTGATTCAAAATATATTTAAACTAGTCCATACCCATTGGTAGCTTTGTCTCCTTCTACCTATGCCAGTCCTCAATGCCTGTGTGCAGTTTCACATAGATTGACCACGTCAGTGAGTAGAAAAACATGGGACAGACAGAATGACTGACTGACAGAATGACACACTGAAAGTTTCCGTGATTATGTACAGCATACCATACCATGACTTAGTCA
>NC_065529.1:51633086-51652257 GCF_006386435.1 Epinephelus moara | reverse complement strand
GATATGCCCATTCAAAGTTTGACATTTCAATGGGTTGCTATAGCGCCCCCCTTTGGCCAATTGATGTAATATTGCTTCATTGGCATCCTCCCATGACCCTCTACCACTGTGCCAAATTTCACATGGATTGACCAAGTCAGTGAGGAGAAAAACCTGGAACACACACACACACTCACACACTCATTATATAGTAAGATGTATAAACAAAAACAAAATATTTCTTCACACTTCATCAGTTAGTTGGTTTTGAGAAATGCTTATTTCTATGAGTGCAAATGTGTTGTAAAAGATTCATCATTCATTCCTCTGGTGCCACGTTTTCACATACTTTGCACCACACATGATCCGGGTCCGAAATTAACACCCGCCAGGCGCCAAATGCAGGTAGGTTTTCCCGTTTGGCGAGTAGATCTTGGAAAGCTTTCTGCCACACTGGCGGGTATGTATGTTTTTATCACAACAATCATGTCATTGATCATTATGCTGAGTCTCTGCTGCGTGTTGGTTTCATTTGTGGTCACGCTGCTCTGCTGCTTCTCTTCTGTCAGTGTCAGATTTTTTTCTAAACTGTGCCACAGACTATTAATTTTGCCAGTACAAATATGCTCAGCCGGTGGATTTTTCATTGACCAGTCCTCTTGGCCGGTGACTCAAACAGTTAATTTCAGACACTGCATATAAGGTAGGACAATGATGTCTCTACCAGTTTATATTATGAAGATAGGGACAAGACAGAAGTCTTCGCTCTCTGGGGCAGAAAGAAGGAATGTTCCAGCTATTATGGTTTTTATTTTAGATCGATATATGTGCAGGATTATGCAAACAATGTTCTCCTGCGGCTATAACACAGAAATACCTATGTGAGGTAAGATAACATAACGTAATGACGTCATGACAGTGAAGACAGAAGCCTTAGCTTTCTGCTGAAAACAAAAATGCTCTGGATATTTTCCTTTTTTTAATTTTAGAGCGATTTAAACAGGATCATTAAAACAGCAATCTCCTGCAGCTGTCTGCAGGAAGTCTGTTTTCAAAGGGTTAAACTGACTTTCAGGTGCAAAGTGATTCTCTGGCCGAGTGATCATGGAGCCATTAATCAACAAAACTCAGGTGTGGACGTATTATTATGGCAATTTGTAGCTTCCTTTCTGGATGCTGAAATAACAGTGTACCTGCTCACACACACACACACACACACACACACACACACACACACACACACACACACACACACACACACACACACACACACACACACACGGTGGCCCCTCACCGCTGACTTCACACTGCACCGAGGCTCCCGTGTAGACGCTGCCGTCAGTGCCAGCTCCGCTCTGCTCTATATTAGCTTTGCTGTCGAGTCCCTCCGGCGAGCCAACGGGAACAGAGGGTGACCCGGGGGGTGAGACCACCATCTGTACCTGACTCACTGCGCTCATAAACCATGCCAGCATCAGAGCGGGACACACACAGGGCCTGGACGGCGCTAACAAGGACACTTGTACTGGAGCTGATAATGAGGGTTTGTCCCTGCACAATAATATTAGGACCACCTGCTTTCTTCTGACACTGAGGAGGATGCACTGACGTAGTTCTACATTTGAAGGGTGATTCCTACGTGATTCACTTCCTACAGCAGTTACATGGAGGATCATTCTCCCCAGAATTTAAATTAAAGGAGACCTAATGTCATATTTTAGTTCTGCTACAGTTGAATGTTAAAGAGAAAAAGGAAATGATACTGAAAACTGAAATGACAAATATGAAATGGAGAAATTCCTCATTTACAGCTTGAAAAGCCAAATATCAAATGTTAAATAGAAAAGTAAAAATGCACAAAGCAAGAGGGGAGAAATAAAAACTTTATATCCTTATTTGCATTTAAGCTTTTCTGTTTTCACTTTTATTTTTCAAAAATGCTTTTTAACAACACCCATTTGTCATTTCAATATCTAATAACATTTGTTTTCTATTTAATTAAAGAAATATTTCTTTCTCTGCAGCAGAAAGACCCACATACTTTGAAGTTGGTGCTAAATGAGCAGAGAAAAGGGCTGCAGCATTCACTTTTGCTCAAGATGTAGAAAACCTACAACGACCAGAATGCACTGCGCTGCACCGGACCAATAAACGCTCCTGCTGGTGGGTAGGGTCGGGTAGGTTCTCGGTAATACCAATTCGGTCCGGTACTCCGTCTTGGACCGGGTTTTATTTTTTGAGACCGACCGGACCGCATACTCGGGCAGAACGTACGCAGAGCGGACGCCTCGGAGGTCCGCCCGGTAAAAGTGGACGTCCGCAAGCCCTGTGCGCGCAAAGCAAGACCGCGCGGGCTTCGCTCCACGCACCAGTGTCACACAAAAGACTGTTCGGCATGTATTTTTCACATCGCGGGGATTTTTCACAGACATTTTTACACGTAGTCCGCTCCGCTTATAGTACGCCCGGGTCTGTGAGCACCTGTGTCTGCCTCTTCACCAAGCGCACACCAAGCAGGAGAGAGAGGGGGGTGGGACGGGGACTGAGCTAGGGGCTGAGAGTGCGCATGCGCCTCTACTGTAGCCTGGAGTTTGTTTAATAGTGACGGGGAGTCGATAATGGCGGACAATTTAGTCTCGACGAAATCAAGGAATGCGCCACTATGGCAACACTTTGGCTTTGAGCCAGACGAAGGAGGCAACCCTTGTTTGCACTGATTGAGTAAGCTGCAAAATTTATTTGTAAGGAATAAAAGAAACAACTTGTTACTGTCACTCTGTTGTCCTAAGGTCGTTTTTTATTTTAAATGAGTCAATTGCGCCCCCAAGTGGCGAAAATCCGGTATTACCGACTTGATGCGTTTTTTTACAAAAACCGGACCGTTTTTTTTTTTCTCATACCGACCCCACCCTACTGGTAGGTGATGTAATGCAAGCTTGGCCGCCTCTTCACAGGAATCAATATGACGGCCAGCTGGTGACAAATAATCTCCAATAACAGTGAAACAATAAAACATGTCAGGTGAGAAATAAGCAGTAACAGCATCGTGGTTCATATTGGATCAGCACTGCCTAGTTTTACCGTTTGATACCGTTGATACGGTTTGGAGCAAGTCTTTCTCTCAATCTGCTCCACCCACCAGCCCAATCAGCACAGTTTCAAGATTAGAGTCACCAATTCAGTATCTGACCAAATGTCTCCCCTTCTGTTCCTGAGATATGACGTTAAAACATGATGATGTCACAGTCAAGCTGACCTTTGACCTTTTGACCTTCATTATTTTATCCTGTTAGACATTTGTGTCAAGTTTGGTCAGAATTAGTGAATGAATTCTTCAGTTATGGCCAAAAATATATTTTGTGAGGTCACACTGACCTTCGACCTTCAACCACAAAATTCTAATCAGTTTATTCTTCAGTCCAAGTGAACGTTTGTGCCAAATTCTATTCCCTCAAAGAAAACCCTTGTCTGTATTATTCACAAGAATTATACGGACAAGGTAACAGTGACCTTGACCTTTGACCTATGACCACCAAAGACTAATCAGTTCGTTGTTGAGTCTAAGTGGACATTTGTGCCAAATTTGAGGCGTTCTTGAGATAACGTGTTAACAAGGATGGGACGTCTGTATGTATGGACGTATGTACGGAGGGACTGACGACCTGAAAACAAAATGCCTCCGACACAGAGATGTAAAAAAGAACGGAGATGAAAGTACTGTAATATGATCTCTGGTAATAACAGCATCAGATATATGTAGTTTACACACAGTGAGAAGATGTGAAGTCTTAGCAGACAGGTGATGTCATCCTCCCAGTGTAAATACAGTAAACTGCGTGTGATAAAGATCTGACCCTGTGATGACGCTCGCACTTCTCATGGTTTCCTACAGACTGTCGTCAGCAGTACACACAAACCCGCCTAATGAACCCAGAATCTAATGAGTCGTACTGCGTCCTCAACTCTAATTCATGTTTATAATGTAACTCAGAGCTGCACATTTTAATTGGGTTCAGCAGTACCACTCTCATTCTTTGATTATGTATCTCTGTCACTAATGAAGTCTGCGAGGAGGAGTCTGAGGAGAAGCGTACGAGTAGCTGTCACTGGAAATGATAAAAAAAATGATTATGGAAACGTATTATCAGATTATGACTCTGGTGACAAACGTGTTGACAGGCAGCTCTGTTCACATCCTGCCGTCTGCAGCTTCTGTCTCAGTGACAAAACCAGTGTAAAAACATCCCACGTGTCGGAGATGAACTGCTCCTACTTTTGTTCACTGCATGTCACAAAGCTGTGAAATTCTCCCTCACTTTTCTCCTGAAGATCAAATCTGACTGATCTGTGGGTGGAAATTCACATTACAGCAGCGCAGAGACTGAAACAACAGCAACACATAAAAAATAAATTTATAAAACTGAAGGAATAAAAATAAGAAATTAAAAAAGGTGACATTAATATCTAGTGACTTCCGACATCTGATGAAAGACAAAAATGACGTCCTTTCACATCAGCATGAAACGTGGCCGGTCACTGTTACGTGTAATGGCGTCCGGCAGCGTCGGGGGGAAACACAGCGCGACAACAACAAGAGGTTAGTCAGTGGAAGTCCGAGCAGGGCAGGCAGGAGGGGTGATGAATGGATCCAACAACCACCGGCTTTCACCCAGGAGACCTGCGTTCACTTCCTGTGAGATTGTAAAGCCAAACTCTGTTCTTTTTTCCTTAACGTAACCACGTGTGTTTGTTGTTGAAGGGAAAAAAAGACTTAACTTGCAGTGTTGTACCGACGTAGTGCTTTTATTTTGAAAGATACTGTGTGCAAACTGTATATTTCCTGTGACAACAGAAGTGTATTTTGAAAACAGACAATGCATGTAACAGGCTGAAGTTGACACGGCGTCCCAGAACGTCAACAACCAACACACCCAGGGTACCTTGGACGCCATATGTGGACGTGGAAAGTCCATGACCAAACGTGGACATGTGCAGGGGTCACAGTGAGGATGAGTTTTCCCTCGAGGGTTTCACAGGCTGTTTTTTGGATTGTTGTGGCCTGAAATGTCTGATTTTACGGCAGCTGTTCTAAATAACTGTGATGCGTGTTGTGACGTTTGAAGGCAATTTTTGCAATGAAACTGCACGAGCAAGTGAAAACCGCAAACTGCACTGTCTCAGATTTGGAGCTTACTATCATGATATAAAACCCTAACTATCCTGCAATCTGTTTATGAGGATGGGGTCATAAACAGCTGATCGCCGCCAATCAGCTTTCAATGCGGTGCTGAAGGACGGCCCCTGTGGGCGGCTCTCTTCTTGCTCTCTCTGCCCAGTTAGCACGAGCTAACACAGCACAATGTGATGTCATCACTACTCTTCATACTCAGCCACTTAGAGAGAAGCCCTGCAGCAGTTAACATCCCACACCGAGCCGTTAATCTCACACCGACATAAAACGGCTCCACTCTGACGTTAAACTTGTAAATAACCTGAAGGTAACGTTAGCTTTGTGATGCTAACAGTTAGCCCTGTCACTGTGTGTGTGACTCCAGGCACAGAGCTCCGGTCCTGCAGCAGCAGTTTCATGATTAACAGACAGGGAGGGGCTGAGCCAATCAACACGCTGCACACAGCTTCACAATGACAGGAGATTTTACCAATTTAAATTGTCAAATTTGTGGTGAAGTTGTGGTGATTGGACAAAACTGCAAAGTCACACAGCGTTCCCAGGGATTGGTGGAATTTCAGCAACTGTTGCAATCGCAACATCACAAAATCCTGTCTGGATTAATAATAATAATAATAATAATGATAATACATTTTATATGTAAGTGCTTTTAACAAATGCTCAAAGACACTTTACAGTTTTTTAAAAATCATAAAATAGAGCTAAGTCAGAATAAAAACAGCAATAAAACAGTATAAAACACACAAAATTAAACATTAAAAGCTGATTTAAAAAGGTGAGTTTTGAGCGTGGTCTTGNAATGCTCAAAGAGGGGGGTGGAGTAGGTGTGTGAGGCAGGAGGGGGCCTGGTTGTTGAGTGCTTTGTGTGTGAGGAGGAGGATTTTGAACTGTATGCGATGTGTGATGGGAGCCAGTGTAAGTTTTGGAGGACAGGGGTGATGTGGTCTCGGGAGCGGGTGTGGGTGAGCAGGCGGGCAGCAGAGTTCTGGATGTATTGAAGTTTATTGAGGAGTTTGAATGATGAGCCATAGAGGATGCTATTGCAATAGTCCCGTCTGGATGTGATAAATGCGTGGATGAGGGTTTCTGCAGCAGAGAAGGTGTGTGAGGGGCGGAGACGGGCGATGTTCCTGAGGTGGAAGAAGGCAGTCCTGGTGATGTGATTGATGTGGTGGTCAAACCTTAGCTGGCTGTGGAAGATGATTCCTAGGTTGCGGGTGTGTGGTGAGGGAGACAGAGTGCAGTTATCGAAGGTGGGGCAGAGGTTGTGGGTGGCTTTGGTGCGGGATGTGGGGTCAATGATGATTATGTCCCATTTGTCACTGTTCAGTTGGAGATAGTTTGTTTGCATACATGATTTTATTTCAGTGAGACAGTTGGTGAGTGTGGAGTGGGTGGTGTTGGTGATGGCTTTGGTGGAGATGTACAGTTGGATGTCGTCGGCGTAGCAGTGGAACTGGAGGCTGTAACAACGGATGATGTTGACAAGGGGGAGCATGTAGAGGATGAAGAGGAGGGGACCAAGCACCGACCCCTGGGGGACACCTTGGGACAGGGGAGCGGTGGGGGAGGTGCAGTTGTTTATACTGATGAACTGGTGTCGGCTGGTAATAATAATAAACCCTTTAATGGGGGTGGGGAAGACAAAACAATACAGCATAGTATTGCGATATTTTTGTGTGGCAATATCATATTGTATCCATTTTTTTTATTATATAAATCATGAATATGACAAATACAAATTAACCTCTAGGTAGCTGACTACAATGATTTAATCAATTGCTTTCACAGTCCAATAGATACATTGTGCTGCAAAAAATGAAATAGCTAAAGTGAGACTGAAAACTTTATCTTATTAGATAACACAGATGTTGACAAAGTTTTCCATTGGGGACATCATTTGTTTTAAGTTGAAAAAAAATTGCAATAAATTTTATGGCAATACTTATTTAAAATTGCAATAATATTGTAAGGTGATATCCTGCCCTTTAAGCATCTTTATGAGACACACTGGGCTTTCATTGAACTCCAATGTAAATGTCCACAGCGATATTTGACGCTGAGCACAACTGTCGTATGAAGTATTGGTATAAAGTCACAAAGTGAAACACTGAGCCAGATAAATCTTCCACCTCATCATCAACTGACCTCATTTTAACCTGGAGAAGTCTGCACATTGTTAGCTGCAGCTAATATTTGGAAAGGTGTGGGCAATAAAACCCCGATACACTAATTAACTAAACAGAATTTCCTGACACTTAAAGCCATGTTTGGTGAGTCCACGTTCGTCAGGACACACTGCTCACTGCGGTTTTATTTTTCAGCATCTCACTGGATGTTCTGAGTACATCTGAATTTAATTTGAAAATCCACAGAGCTTCATTAAGAGGAGATGGAGCCTCGTCTCTGTTGCAGCCTCACTTGGTGGTTGAGGCCGATAAGACAGATGTACACTTGAATTAAAATCTTGCAGAGTGCAGCTATAATGGATGAAATCTATAACGGCTCATAATTGTCATCTGGATTCTCTCTGCTGAGTTTACTTCATGAAAAGAGCAGGTGTTCCTGAGATTCTGTACGCTCAGCATTAATCACTCTTCCTACCTGACAATGGGCTTAAAAAGCAGTGCTCGAGGCCAGCACTGCACACCGAAGTGACTGTACTAACAAGTAAGAGGTGGATGTAGCAGAAAATGTAATACCTTGCTCTCTGGCGGTATTTATTAAGCACTGGGTCGAGGTCCAAAATGGGCCACGGGCTTGTTTGTGATGGGCCTTGACTTGACAAGGCTACCTGTATGTTTTAATGAGCCCTGGTCTCTGGGTGAGAATAAATTATCATAATTAGATCCTGAGCTGAAAAAGTTTAAGACTGCTCAGCGCCACAGTATATTAATCTCTCTCCTCCACATTTACTTTACAACCTTGTAGCTCGTGTGAACAAGTCTGCCGTAGAGAGGAAGGGAAGGGTGCACTCTTAAACAAACCTCAGGACTCTGATAATAATCTGATTCAGTATTCAGACTGTTAATTAGTCACGTATGAGTCGTCTTCTGTTTCTTTATTCTTGTGGTGCCATCTTTTGTTTCACTGTAAAGCTGTGCCCTAGGTCGGGGTTTTGTTCTGTGCAACCATGTGTGTGCTGTTGGCTTATCTTTTGAAGATAGTCAGTGGCCACACAGCAGCTCGTGCTTCTGCTCAGGGGTCACTTATGTTACTGTGCTACTGGGTTAGCTGCTAAGGGGAGTCTGTAGCTGTGCGGTGGCTCGTTCTTTGGCTCAGTGTGTTTTTATCCACCACTCTCTTTCACCATCGTCCTCAAAATTCACAGTGAAACCGACGTGGCTCCAAACAGCTGACCTGTAGGTTATCAGAGGATCTTGTTTCTGGTAATGATGTCACTAACCATCTTGTAACGAGCTAGCTTAGCATAGCTGCTTCCCAGTGTGTCTGACTGCAGCAGAATGTAAACTTGAACTCTCTGTTCTCATGCTCATGCTCTCTCTGTTCCACAGAGCATGAATTGTGTTGTCTGTATCAAATGAATAAAGTCAAATTCATAAATAAGCTCCATTTTACTGCCGAGAACAGTGAAGACAGAGATACAGTCGGAACAGTCGACCCTTGACCTCTGCTGAACAGCTGTAACTGTGGTGAAAATCACCTCATCAATTGCACTTCGCCACAATCTTCAGCAGTCACAACACGTCTTCCATCTCTTCCTGACATGGTTTCTACTAAAAACAACCGAGGATCTCACTGACGACAACCTCTAGTAGTGGAGTACACATATTGTATGTTGTTTCTGTGTCACCCGAGACAGATGATATTAAACCCTCCCCGCCTTTCCTGCAGTGCAATCTGCTACAAGCATCTCTGAGCTGGCATGATTGGATGTTTGGTATGATGTGTGGACGCTGTGCTCTGTGGGACGGGTCAGACGGGATGCTCAGAGAATGAGAAGGAGGTATAAAGTAAAAGCAAAAAGGCAGTCGCTCTTTAAAGTCCATTATGAAACCAAGTAAACAAATTCACTGCGGTGAGGCCATGAACCAGAGCAACAACAGCCTGGAACGGGTTTATTGAACCTGGATGTTAGACGGCTGAGGTAAACAACTCACACACAGCAACTCACACACTCTGCTTTCAGCCATGTTCCTGACAGAGAGAGATGCCACTGGATGAGTGGTCTGACGCTCGGTACACCACTTTGGTCCAATCTGAAATATCTCACAGCTGAGTTATGGAGTACAGCCACATTTTGTACAGACAGTTACGGTCCCCAGGGGTTGAATCACTTTGACCGGTAGCGCCACCAGCAGGTCAAAGTTTGTACTTATCCAATACGTATATCAACAAAATATTTGCACTTCTGATGGCTGTTTTCTACTCGCTTGTTGTTATTTCATCTGCTAGAGATGCACCCATCAGTCGGCTGGTGACAGGAATCAGACGATTCTCAGCTTGATCGGTGACGACCATTAACCAGTCGGTCCGTCTCACATACAGCCGATCCTCTGCGACCAACTTTCCATGATGCCTTGCATGATGGTTCACGTCACAAACAGCAGGCCATCAGGCAATTCTGACCAATGCCATGTGGGTCACAAGGCACCCACAAACAATGTTGGGGAAAAAAAAATTGCAGAGAAAAATGTAACAAGAAAGACCGTCTGGCTGCGGCCCACCTGATGTTGAACAGCCCGTCTGAGGTTACACAGTCCCAAAACTGTCAATAGCCTACTAGGGGTGTAACGATCCATCGATCTGGATCAATATATCGCTTCAATGATCATCGATTCAATATCATGGAAAGTGAAAGCACCAAATCATATCATCATCTTTAGGTTACACCTTTATTTCCAAATTCTGTGTCACCACTATACCGCAGCAGCCGAGAGAAGACGATGAGGATAACGTTATCTACTCCGACATGAATCAGCAGTGTTGAAATCAGGGTCCAAAACTAACACTCGCCAATTACGGGTAGATTTTGTCTTTGGCTGGTAAATTTTTAAGACCACCAGTTATTTTTTTACCAGCGAAAAATGCATTTTTTGTTACTGGAGAACGATGCTGGTATCGGTTGGTTTCCTGGCAGAGTAATGTGTATTTCAGGCAGAGACGATCTTTGGTCACGTAAGTGCTTCAGTCATGACGTCATCACAGCACGCCGAGGTGGATAGCTGTTGTTAGGCTCGTTGGAGATGAACTGCGCCTCGCCTGGAAAGTAGAAGAGAGCAGGCGGCCGCAGGGGGGGGCGGTGACAAAAAGCTGCGGTGAAGTCTGACAGTTTCCCGACAGTTTCCAGCAGCCTTCAGTCCGTACAGGAAGTCACAGACACACTAACATCCTGTCTGGAATGATGTCAATTCATTAAAGTGATCAGACCCATATGTCAGTTTGTTCTCAGTCTCCAGTTGTTTTAATTATGATAGATTCATTTATTAAAATGTTTTACAGGTGATCTGTAGTTTATGTTCATGGTTCATGAACTCTGCTGTAAATCAGCATCATATCAGTTTGACCTGTCCCCTCAACTACACAGGCTGAATACAATGTGTCTGACTGTAAGCTTCATATTTGATACAAGACAACAGCTTTCATTAAGGCTCAGTCAGATACAGTCAGAGCTTCACATCTGTACACGTTAGTTTAAGAATCCTCACATCCCACTGACCACCAGTCTCTGTGTTGCTAAATACTTCAATAATTAAAACATCCAGTGTTAATACACAGTAGACTCTGTATAGTTTATGATGAATGTATTCAGTCTCTGACAACTAAACTTCACCATCAGTCACACAACATGTTTTCTGTTCACAGAATAAACCTTCAGATCAGACAAATACAATCTTAATCTCTAAAATTCAACAAAAATGAGTAGTTTATCTAAAACGTCATATTGTTGAGTCGACATCTGAACCAATCAGCTGTTAGATCAGGTGAGAGCCAGGCGGTGCAGTCGGTGGAGAGCAACTGCAGCGCCTGGCTCTAAAAACTGCGGCCGCCTCGCTCTCGCGGTTTTATCGCCGTCCACTTTTGTAATACGTCAGAGCAAGTCGGGATGAAGTCGGACACAAAACTAACCAGCATGCATTGTGCTCCGATCGCCGGTGATCGAATCTGCGCAGGCCTGGCTCATCTCAAATGAACCTATTGTTAATGTACCTCCATGCTCTGAACCCCTGTAGAAGAAGAAGAAGTAAGAAAAAGTATCATGTGGCGATGCTGGCCAGGTATTGCGGAGCCTCCCACAAAGAAAAAAAAACAAAAACAAAACTAAAGCAAGAGAACCTGCTGAGGCTGAGATTTTACCGACCGACGATCAAGAGACGGAGGTTAATGTTGCTGCTGCTGCTCCCGCCGCCGCCACCGCCCCTCCCCCCCCAGTCTGTTGCACCGGCAGCATTAAGTGACTTGACTTTTTTTCCTTTAAATGATTATTATTTGGTTGGCTGGTAAAATATCTGCCTGGCTGGTGAGTGAAAAAGTTAGTTTTGGACCCTGGTTGAAATATTTTGGATTATGAAGAAAATACGGCTCAACAGACAAAACACATGCCGTATGCAAACAGTGCTGATACGAGATTAAACAGAGACAGAAGTTTGTCTTCGGGACTCTGAGACAGAAGTTAGTCTAAATGATCAGATGATGTCATCTCATATCGATCGCAGGACCCTGAATCACATCCGATCACGATCATATCGTAGCAGACTGTGTGATAAACAAATATATCTATCTTTGTCCAAAGAATGGATATAACATTGTATCATGATGTAACAGGTGATTTACACTCCTAGGTAACCATTATACCTGCAGAACATCTGCACGTTAGCATTGTGATGTTAGCATTGTGATGTTAGCATTTAGCTTAAAGCACTGCAGCGTCTCAGTACAGCCTCACAGAGCAGCTAGCTCAGCTATTTCTCTGGTTTCCTTTTTGTTCTGTTTCCTGTTTTGATGTCTAAGTCTCCAAACAATTCTCCTCCCAGTTTGAGACCTTCAACCGAACCATGCGGCGCTGCTGTCGAGGAAACTGTCATCGCACTGTTGATGCTTTGACATGATTTAGTCTGCAGATGCTGGCTGATGGAACAGAAAGAGACACGTCCAACTAACACAGCAGGAAAAAGATCGAGCTGCCTCTTATTACCAGAATCACAAGAAAGCACACACACACACAGATTCACAGGCACATGCATGACGATAACGACATGCACACACTCTACCATAAACACACACACACACACACTCATGTACTGGATGTCACAATAAGCAGTGTGTGAGCACACACAGTTAAAGAGAAGAGGCATGAAATCACTTCGATCCTGGCTCTATTTTTATCACCACATGTCGTGTGTGTGTGTGTGTTTGTATGATACACGTGTGGACAGTGAAGGCTGTGAGTGTGCATGTGTGTGTTTATGAGTACACAGTATCTGCTGTGTGCATAGATGAGTGTGTGTGAATTACTCTGTGGCCAACAAAGAGCAGGCCGAGCGTGCAACATGCATTTGATCTCAGCGGCCAACAAGCAATAAATTTTATATCAGGCTGGAAATGGAAATCCTGCTGGGGCTGCTTCTGAGAGAGCTGATCAGAATACAGACACCCTCAAAGTGGGGACAGACAGACAGACAGACAGACATGCAGACAGACAGACAGACAGATAGATAGACATGGCTTTCATGGCACAGAGAAGGAGAAACTTGCATGTAAATGTATTATAAAAGGTGCCGTTTAACTGCTCCTGTGCTGCTCAGAGACCTGGAAAGAATTAATGAGCCCCTGCATGAGACTGTGAGGAAATAAAAAGAGACGGAGAGACAGAGAGGAGGTATGTGGTGGTGGTGGTGGTGGTGGTGGTGGTGGTGGTGGGGAGGGGGGTGATGGACAGCTGCAGTGAATAAGGCGATGTGAGGAGTAATACCCCTCGGATCTGTTAGTGTGTTGCTCTGGGCTGAATCGCATCTTTCCGTCTGCCTCAACCCCTCTCCTCCCTCCTCCCTCCTCCCTCTCCTCAAATCTTCCTCTGGGAGAACCCCAATAAAAGAGGCAGTGTACATTAGAGATGGTCTTTGCTGCAGCATGTTGCCTTGGGCTAAATACTGCCTTCCCGCTTCGCCTCACCATCTCCGTCTCCCTCCGCTCTCACCTCTTCCTTCGTTATACCACTCGGGGAATATTCCCTCAGTCTGCGGCTGCAGGACCGCCAGACCTGCTGTGACTGGGTGTTGCCTTCAGGGCTCGCTACCTCTGCTCAGGCCTATCTGCTCTTTATTGGACACCTTCCCTGCTTTAATACGATGCTGCCGTTCCGCGCGGCTCTGGAACGCCTGCGGTTGTGGAGCTGTTGGTGAAAATGCATCATGACGGGGGCTGTAGCTAATGACTGTTTATTATCATTACTGATTAAAGGTGCAGTGAGCCTCTCTGGAGAAAGATTGTTCATCTTCGCCCAGGTTGTCAAATACCGATGCTTTGGGTTGGTATTTGGACCGAGACTCCAACCCAAAGCATCTGTGTTTAACGACCTGGGAATAAGACTTAACGATCCACTATAGTCCCTTTCCCACTGCACAGAAACCCACTACCACCCACTCCTGGTTCAAATGACTCTGCAGTAGTCACTGGTATTTATCAGCTCCAGCTCTGATTGGTTTTGATCGGCAGCGATGGAAATATGACATAACTATGTTAACAAGCACCTGAGCAACCCTTCAGTGGCAGAATGATGGTCTGGGTTAAAATCACTACTTGTTGACTTCAAGGAACCTTCGTCATCTCCACGTGATCAACACCACCATTATGTCAGCGTAACTCGTCCTCACTTCCTCTGTCACATAATTGAACGGAAGCTTCTGTCACACAAACACACACATCTTGAGCTGCAGCCATCAGCCTGCCAATCATCCATCTCCTTCTCCCTGTTTGCTCCTTCGTCCCTCTCCTCTCCCTCCTCTCCCTCCCTCTCTGAGCCAGTGAGCATAATCGACAGCGGGGTCTGGAGGATTGGGGCGCAGCAGGAGTCATTAGCAGTAGCTGGCAGGCTCACTTGGTGACTCTTTTCGGTTTTGTGTGTGTGTGTGTGTGTGTGTGTGGGAGAGGGAGAGAAAATGGCTAACTGCTTCCTTGAGATGTCTCCTGGTCTAACGTAAGGTGCTGCATGAGGCTCTACAGATGGTCGACTCTCCAAACCCCGACGGTCGGAGCAAGGCCGCGGCTCACAGTGTTGACGTTCAGCATAAATTACCTGTGAACGATGTGAGAGGTTTACTGATTCAATCTTTACAGACTGAACCGAGCCGCCTCGATGCTACTTCACACATTTGATATTTACGACCTGACGTCTGCCACGCAGACCATGAAAACAGAGTCGACGCTGAGACGAGGCGGAGCCAGCAGAGTCTGGCTGTTCATGTCTGTTGGCGGTGATGTATCAGGAGTCAGCAGGATAATCTCAGCGTGGAACACTTTGTCTCTGGCTAATTATCCACCGTCAGCACATTCACACCAGTGACAGGAATCTGTGAAAGGTTTTCTTATGAATGTAAAATGTCTGTAAAATCAGACGTGTCTGCAGAAAGAAGACATTTTCAGCTGAATGCAGCTACAAGAGGGGAAACAGAGGGCTCTGTGGGGACGGAGCACCTGCTGCAGCAAGCCAACACACCGTCTGTGGTCATTTTGACTTGACCAGCGGACTTCACTACAAGCTGATTGGCTGTTGAAACAGGTCACGTGCTTTAAAACCAGCCGCCGGCCATCTGACCAGCTGAGTGTCAGGTGACACCATCAGCCACCATCTGCCTAAATTTGCAGTGCAAATGTAGCCTGATTTATTAAATTAACACTGAAAATCATTTTATTTCTGCAGGTTTACAACAATGATTGATCATAAGCCCCGCCCCTTTGTGGCGATCCATCAGGAGCATGGCGCCCACGCTGTCACAAACTTGACTCCCTGAAGAAACATTATTACATTTTTGGAAAACCAGAAAAGTGATTTCAGAGACGCAGACAGAAGGACTACAGTCTGTGTTTGAAGGATTATCTCCTGGGCGTCAGTTCACTGGGAGATATTTATAAAGGCCTGTCGCAAAATTTTATTTTGCAGCGACGAAACTTTTTTCAGTGACGCTAATTTAGACGGGCTGCAGATGGAAATCTGTATGTGAAGACAGAGTAAAACAGCCTGATGTCAGCTCAGCAGAAAGATCAATGACTGGAGAAGTTATGAAAAATCAGTGTGGGAGAACTGTGATCAAACTTTAGACTTAGGCCTAAAGAGAGAGACATAAGCACAAGGCCACGGAGGGAAACAGAAAGAGACAGCTGCTGAGCAAAGAGCTGCAGTAAAGTCACTTTATGAAACATCTTGTCATTGGCACTTCTCTCTCTGTGTTTGTCTGATAAAACAGAGCTGCAGATTTTCCACCTGCAGACGGTATTTGTATAAATTTACATTCCCTTCTCTCATAGTTTGCGCCTCTAAACACCTAAACTTAATTACATGAGACCAAACACAGATTTTCACGTGTGCAGCTTTTCAACATCAACATCACAGAGGTCTTTCAGTAACTCAGGCCTAACTCAGTTTAATGACTAAAAACAAGCTGCAAATCCTCTGTGAATATCTCCCTTTGTGTGAAAGTCTGTTTTGATAACGGTGCTATAAACTGACACAATGATAGAAATATTACTGCCAATGATGTTTAACAGCTTTATGTGATGAATAAAAGATAATGCAGGTGCTTTAAATAGCCACATGTGCTGACAGACGGTCTGTCACTGCCGCAAAACTTCACTGATGTATCGGTGAAATCATACTTCTTCTCACTGACAGGTCCGACGCCTGGTGGAGCAGGAAAATATCGACGTGCAAACAGCTGATTAAAGGCGTGATTATTTATGTCCAACCTTGGAAGTGAAAATGAGGCTGGTTCCTGTGCGTCCAGCTCCACAGTGATTAGGATCTATAAAACCTCATGTACTCACATCTTTATAAATCTCATATAGAGAGTGTTGCCGCATTTTTCTGTCTTTGCGTCACAGCTTTATGTATCTGGTCTCTTGAGTGACTCCAGTAAATATCTGCACAAACCCACTTTCCCAACGGCGAGTTTTTCATCTGTTGTGGGGATTTGAACCAGTGACCCTCGCAGTCACAGTCACACTTCAGAACGAGACCCATTCAGCGACTCTCACATCACTTACAGCGTTTTAACATTTACCAGATCTGAAACACAGAGAGGCATGTCGATAAACTGCTGGAGCCTGACACACACGCACACACGCACACGCACACACACACACACACACACACACACACACACACACACACACACACACACACGTCCACCAACATTAAATGCCAGCGTTCAGGAAGGCATCACCGGCTGCCCGTGACCCATCCAGGAAAATCAATTCCTACTTTGTGTCATGGCTTTAAGTGGATCAGAACCGTCAGTCACTGCACGGCTGGCTGCATGCTCTCACTATGTGAACCATGACTAATATTCTAGTGACATTTTCTGTTGA
Source organism: Epinephelus moara (assembly GCF_006386435.1). Lineage (NCBI taxonomy): Eukaryota > Metazoa > Chordata > Actinopteri > Perciformes > Serranidae > Epinephelus > Epinephelus moara. The sequence continues at coordinate 51,635,543 of NC_065529.1, read as the reverse complement.
CTTCTTTCCATGTTTTTCAGACCTCTAAGCGTCACGTTGTTCCAAAGATTCTCACAAACATCTTACTGATAATAACGATGTCAAATCAAAGAGAAAGCTGATCGTTCATCCTCACGAATCAAGTTCTGCTTTACACTGATGGAAATAATCTGTAAATCCAATAAAGGCTGAACACAACCACAGGTATTACAATCAGAGACAAAGGTACAGAAAAATCTTTATATAGACCTTTTTATTGCTACTCCGTTGCCAGGGAAACAGATGTTTGTTTTCCTGTCAGCTACCAAGGAAACTATAAAAGAAGGAAAGGACATGACGTCAGTGTCAACGTTCAAATTTTTAATTGGAGCCAGGCTCAATGGGGCGGGCACAGCGAGTCCCTCTATGTCCCATCAGGTCTTTGTTGTTTCACCTTTGACTGAACTAGAAAACAGTTGAAATAGTTAGCGAGCACTGATGAATACATGATTAAACAGTTAGCTAAAGGCAACTGATCAACAGTTGAAACATCTGACAGGACGTGTTTACACATTGGTGATGTTTGTAAATGACATATGTTCCTTTGTGATCCTGATGGATTTTAACATTTTTCATAATCATTTACAAAGATAAAGTCACATGTATGGGTTTCTCTCCACTCACTGGGAGCTGCTATGTTGCTTGTTCATGTTTAGACTACTGCGGTTGGCAAAGCATTCTGGGATTTTCCCTCTACCACTCTGTTTGGAGTCTGCATCTAAATCACTACATTTGGAGGGCCACTAGGAGAGCTGGATGACCACTAACCCTTGACCCTACGAAAGACACTGGACAACCTGTGTACGCAGCAGTACTCAAAACAAAGTGTTAGGGCCGAGGGAAGAACTGGATTGGCCCCGGCTGTCAGTCACCTGAATTAGATTTTTCTCTGTGCATCCTGGCAGCTCTACGATGCACAATAACACCACCCAAACTGTCCAATCAAAGAGTCGTGGTTTTCACTGTGAACATGAACTGGACCAGAATCAAGAAGGAATCTATCAACGGATCTTTTCCCCTCCTGGTGTCGACCAAATGAACTGAACCACTGTGACCGTGGCATTCTGGGAAACATCCAGTGAGAAATCAGCAAACTGAGGAGTTCTGTGAATGATGACCACGACCGTTGTGCATCTTGAACTTAAACTGAGCACCCACTCACGTCCCCACTCCGGAACCTCGTGAACGACCACTCAACAACTGTACGAGTCCCTCTGTCAGTGTGGAGGGTTTGCACCACACAGGACAATGTCCTCCTCTTAATGTGGAGCTCGTTATCTTTGACAAAGTGAATGAGCAGAGCCCCCCTCAGTAACTACTCCTGAGGTCTTCTTGGGTTAGGCTCTTCACGTATTGTGTTGAGTGTGGTCAGCAGTGTTTCCAGGTGCTCAGGTTAAACTTCCTTCACACTGTGGCCTCCTCTGTGCTCACAGCCTCCCTCCTTCTCTCTCCAGTGTTAAGATTATTACAGTGTTGTTTGTTTTAGTTTGTGTCGAGGCGCTGGTTTATGTGGGGTCATCACTTTCTGCTGCTGCTGCAGCTTGGATGGTGCCAGAGTTTGTTTTTTTGTTTTTTACAGCTTCAGGCTGCATGCTTGGCTCTTTAAAGATTAAAACCCTCTCCAGTTCCCTCACCCACGATGCCCAGTAAAGAATCCCGCAGTTAGTGGCTCCAGAGGATCAACTGGAGGGGCCCACTGGGGACGGCAATAATGAGAACTTCAAACTTTGTTTATGGAGCACTTTTCCAAACTTCTGTGTCTCACAGCGAAACAGAGAAAACAACACAGCCAACCTAAACAGGGTAAGGAGCCTCAAACTGCTAAAATACTGGAGGGAACAGTTGGGGCTAATTCTGCAGCCACGTTTTCAGTAAATACTTTTACTGAATTACTGAACACAAGTTCAGACGAACATAATGCAGCTGCAGAAATGAGACAAAACAAACAAGGCAGCAGGAGAAAAGGAAAAGCAAATAAATTCTTTATATTTCTACGTAACTACATTTACAAGGAAAATTTTGTACATTTTACACATTATGACACCTGGTGGATTGATTAGGTTCATTATGACATCTTGTGTTTTTAGCAGGGTTTTTCATACGGAACACAACGAGTCTCCACAACATGATGCATTGTTCAGTCAACTGATCTTTCAACTGATTTTTGTCTTGTTGCAACAAAATCACCTAAAAAACATGTTGACATCATACGTTTGTGCCAACTACTGATACTAATTTTTTTTTTAAAAATAAAAAATATGGCGAAAACGTAGTTTCTTCCAACATTAGAATTAAGATAAAAATATTCACAAACGAAAAAACACTAATGGTCGGTGATAAGTAGTGTTTAACTTTTGATTGAACACTAAATTAAAACCCTCGGCGCACACTGCAGCACAATCAAACAGATGCGCAACTCAGAGCATCAGAAGTGTCTCT
>NC_065529.1:51630786-51633056 GCF_006386435.1 Epinephelus moara | reverse complement strand
ATTTTGACGTTGTTTGACGCTGTCTGAGTGCCCTATTATTTAATATAGTGCGCGCTCACAGGCTGCAGGCAGGTCAGCCCTAGCTTCATACTGGAGAAATGTCACATACTGAACATCCTATCACTCATTTAGACAAAAGGAGATCTGAAAATAGAGCCCAGGTTGAAAATAACATTAGTTCCCCTTTAAGCCATGTTTAATGTGTGTTTTGAATTAATCAAAGTTTACAGCACGTCAGAAAAAGTACTGAACTGACATTCACCATGTGACACAAACACAAAGACTCCCGATGAGTCATCACTGCTGCATGCGGAGAAAGCAAAAAGTTAACAAGTTCAACATATCAGCTGAGGAGGTGATGACAGCTGATGTGTTCACGACTTCCTTCTGCCAAAAATAAGTGGATAAAAAAAGTATTTTTACTGATTACTAGTTTTACTCGAGTACTCTTTTTCCAAACCCTCCTTTTGCATTAACTTATTAACTCTGTGGTCTGTTGCTCTCTGCTTTAATTTCCTATCCAGCCCATGAGATTGGATTTTCACAGCCTCTGACCACATTTATGTTTTTGCTCCTGACATGTAGAAGAGTTAATCAGCAGCAGTGACACAGCGTCAGGAGAGCTGCTCTGTGACTCTGTTTCCTACAGAGGGACAGTGGCTTTCATTGTGTCCTGGATGTTAGAGCTAATCTGGCTGGTGTGCCTCGGTGCGACCGGCCCCACACCCCTCACAGCCCACTGGGGCCCCGCTGCACGGGTTAGTGGTGTCTATCGTGGCCACACAGCCCACCACAGCTAAATTATTCATCCACCTTCTGACTGCTGCCTGCCTGTCACTGCTACAGTCAGTGAGGAGGTTACTGGCAGTGAAAGGCTCGCTCACTGTGCGAGGTGGCAAACAGCCCACAGAGACCAAAGGAGATCAAGTGGAAGAGGACACACTGTGAAGACGTGTCAACAATGAAACAACTCAGGCAGTGAGACAGGTCGAGGGCAGTGAGACAGGTACAGAACAAAGAGACAGGTACAGAGCTGTAAGACGGGTAAAGGGCAGTTAGATGGGTACAGAGTGGTGAGACAGGTAATGAAGCAGTGACAAGGGTACAGAGGCAGCAGCGAGTCCTCACTCATTCACATTCATGCAGACATCCTGTACCAACACTGCAGATGGTCTTTACTTTACACACTGTAACATAAACGTGTGTGAATCTTCACGAGCTCGTAACGTTCCTCGTCTTGTGCGTCCTGATGAGCTGAAGAGGTAACACGTGTCTTTGTGGAGTAACGAGCAGAACGCCAGCAGCCTCTCTGAGCTCAGGGTCAGACTTACTGTCTTCAGGTCCTGATAATAATTCTGCTTCTGCGTGGCAGCAGCTGTATTTCAGAAAATGCAGTCCTCTCAGTAGCTTTAAAGCAAAATTGGAAAGTTATCTAAAGGCTCCTCCGCTCTGTAACCACTTTACTGTTTCTGCTTTGTGTACAAATATCTTCACTTTTACTTTGTCTGTTAGGTGTGTCGCTGATGAGGTGTGTGTGATGCCCTGCTGTGGGTGACTGTGTGTCCTGTTTGTTCAGTGCTGCTCTGTCACTGTGTATATGTTTAATTACGACCGGCTGGGACTGCAGAGGAAAATTAGCTTTCAGCTAAATCTGGCTCAGTTTTTATTCAACATTGTCCCCAACAAATGAAATAAATCAAAGTGTTAGCAGCTGATGATTCTCAGTGTGCAGCAGAGGAACAGGAGTGTATAGCTCACATCCACTGTCTCTGCTCTATTACCTTTTTAGCTTTCTATTTCAAAGGAGTGTTTCAGACAGTTGATTTATTGTTTCTGTGCACACTCACACTATTTCCTGGCAACACTACTGATGTGCAAAAAAACACATGGGAATTCAAAGAGGAAAAATTGCTTGTACAAATGTATTCATGGTGTTTTGTTGAACATGCTTGCTGGAAATGCTGCTCTTAACTTTACAACCTTACAAAGCTCCCGTGAGACGAGTTGCATTTGTTCTCTGGAAGTCTAATTAGCTAAATATTTGTCTAATTGTTATAATTTGTTGTTCACATTTCAGACACTATAAGGACACAGACTGAGCTGTTGTTCACGTGTAAAACACTGAACAGTTACTGAGACAAAGACAGGAGGCAGAGATATAGTGTAAGGTGACAGGGACAGGTGCACGCAGGTGTTGTAGAAACAACAGGAAGTTAATTATTGGAGTTTGCCAGCTGATTTGAACGCTCACACACACACACACACACACA
>NC_065529.1:51583462-51630690 GCF_006386435.1 Epinephelus moara | reverse complement strand
ACACACACACACACACACACACACACACACACACACACACACACACACACACACACACACACACACACACACACACACACACACACACAGCCGCCATGAGGAGCTGCAGCAGAGACACACAGATTAAGATACTGTCACACACTTTGTGCCAAATCGCCACAGCTTGGATAAAAAATAAAAAACTGCACTCCTCAGATTCACTCAGTCAGATCTGAACACACAGATTGATTCATCATACACTTCCCAAGGATGTCATTATCTCTGAACTCCACGGTGAATAGACGTCCATAAATCCACTCAGATTTATATTTGCAGACTCTGCCTGAGAGTCATCATGTTTTAAAATTCCCTCACTGTAATCCAGTGATAGTTCTGCACAACAGTCCGTACGCTGCAAACAGGAGCTGCTCACACGTCATACAGCTGACTGTGAACTTGACTAAATGTTAACAACTGTAGGCTAAACACATTCTGTCAGAGGGAGGACCCGCAGCATCACACCTCTGTTCAAAGATTAGAGCTAAACAAGAAAAACAAGGCAGTAAAAACATAAAGGCTGAGCGTCACAGTAACAACACCTCCGTCTGTAAATCTCCAAAGATAATAATCAGTGATGAACGCTCCAACAGTGATGATAAAGCAGCCGTGCGTCACGCTGCGAGCTCTCCTGGTGAGTCGGAGACTTTGTGGAGGCAGAGGTGGAGTTATAATCTCGCTGGTGGAGTTAAAGGTCACAGCAACTGCTGGAGAAGTCCTGCTGTGCAAAGGTAAAACAGATGCACGCTGATGGTATCTGCATTGGGACTGCTGCTGTGCAACATTCTCACTGTATGGCTGCTGTAAGCTGTGTTTGACCACATATGGTTATTATTACTGCAGCTGCACGCGTTACGCCCGTCCTCTTATTACTGTTCAGTGTCACTGTGCAGAGTCAGAACATCCAGTGCCTGTGCAGGGTGTTCAAGAAACAGCAAGGGAGCACTAACTGATATTAAATACGGTCAAACCAGCTGCCTGGCCTGGAGAAACTTCACCTCCAGAGTTTTACTGCACAAACACCTGTTAGCATCAAAATAACATCATCACTGTACCTGACTGAACGTGGTTACAGAGTGCAGTGCTGACCACACTGGCTTACACTCAATCATGCTGGTGTGTTTTAACAACATGCTAACATTTAACATTCTGACAGTTTGCTAATTTGAGCATGCACACTCATCAGTCTCCATCCTGTCATGAATTCAGTACTTTCTGCTTCAGTTTACTGGTGCTGTACCTTTGTCGTCTCCTCATGGCTCCAGAGTGAGACTCCTCCTGGTCCAAACATGTGGAACCAACTAAAATGGCCTCTTATACTCTGGCAAACAGGAAGTGGAAGAGACCAACTGGGTGTGGAGGCGGGGGAGTCGGCTATTTTTTATCCAAGTAAAATATATCTTTATAGGACTGTAAGTTATTTTTGTCTTCACCCATCATGCGTTATGAACTAACTGCAATTTATAACTCTACAGACGTGGTCTTTGTTAGTGAACATCATTTTATCCTGTGAGACGACTGTGTGAAATTTTGTCATAGTGCAGGAATTCTTGAGTTATGGCCAAAAACATGTTTTGTGAGGTCACAGTGACCTTTGACCTTCAACCACTAGATTCTACAGTCCATCGTTGGGTACAAGTGGATGTTTGTGCCAAATTTGAAGAAAGACCCTGAAGGCATTCTTGAGATGTTGCATTCACGAGAGTAGGACGGACGGACGGATAGATGGACAGACTGACAGACAGGCCGTAACAATAATACCTCCAGCTGTGGATATTGACGGAGCAGAGACATAAAAACATGTTGCCACTGAAACGTCCGTGCATGTGCGACATTAAAGGTGACATCACCTTTTCCTGAAAACACACAGTCCATGTGCAGTCTCTCCCCACCAATCACATGACACTGTACACAAACACATATATGAATACATGCAGTTATCTGTGTGTTCACTCACGCATGCATCTCCCGTCAGCCCACCCTCCACAGGAACATAGAAGTAAAAGACACTTGAAGTGAGCCACGGTAACATGAATGTAACTGTCAAATGAATTCATACATTAGTTCCCTTATAGCAGCATTTTTAATCAGCTCCCCTCCCCGCTGCTTTTGATGCATGACTTATCAGCCTGCCAGATGGCGGAGGAGAATATTTCATCACTATTAATTTCAGCAATACAGCAAAACATTAATGAGGACTCCGACAAATCACATCTGTAGCAGGTTCCATGCAGCGAGAATGTTTAATTAAGCTTTTATTCAAATTTGTCATTTCCATGTTTGGTCGGGCCGCAGCGAGCAGAACAAGAGGACAGAGCGACGATGACGAAGGACACGATGGCGTGTGGACGTTTGTACGATGTCTCTCTCCAACAGACACGGTCGCTCATGAGTCAGAACATGTTTGAAACGTTGTGATGTTGTATTTAATATTCATCTCCAGCTCACAGCATCAACATGTCGAGCCCTTTTTACAGTTAATCAGCGGGACTGACAAGTAGTGATTTAGATTTCACCAGTCAACATCAAGACATGTCAAAATGTTAATTTAAGATATCTGTACAACAAGTTTGACACACAAATATATTGTCACATGTAGAAATGACATTTGGACAAGTCAAAACCGATTTATAGATGTCTTTAATTTAATTATAGATATTAGCATTTCCTGTTTTCACTTAAGAATAACATTTACAGAGATCCACAACTGAATTTCCACATGTTAAAGAAAACAACTGTGACCAGTGGAAATGTAACTACACATGTCAGATATCAACAATCCCTCTCATATGTGGGCGTCATATCATTAAAGAACCACAACACATTGGTCAGCTTTAAAATTTGCATATTCATTTCAGATATATACGTATGTCATCGAAGATATCTACAACGACATTGTGACTAGTGAGAATTCCCTTTTTTAAATCTAAAATTAATTTCTAACTAGGGCTGCAATGATTAGGCGACTAATTGATGACTAATCGACTATTAAAATAATCGGTGACTATTTTAGCAGTCGACTAATCGGTTTGAGTCATTTTTCATAGAAAAGCACTATAAAAGAACATCAAAATACTCTTATTGCAGCTTCTTACGTTCAGATATTGGCAGCTTTACACACTGTCCCATGACGGTGAACTAAAACCTTTGGCGTGAGTACGAAACAAGACATTAGATGACGTAATTTTGGGGCTTGGGCGAGACAGACCGACATTTTTCAACAAAAGAAATAATCGACATATTAGTCGACAATGACAATAATCGTTAGTTGCAGCTCTATTTCTAATTAGTAGTAAAATAAATTGTCACTATCTCAGACATGACTGTTACAGGTGTAAAAATTAAGTCACATGTTACAGCTGCATTTCAGATATTTGAAATTAGATTCTTGATAGTTACAAGTCCAGGCTGACATATCATTATTATAACTTTAAGTGGAAGTAAGTCTAATTAAAACTATCTACTGTTGTATCTAATGTTAATCATGTGAATTACTGATTTAATCCCAGTAACTTTTATATGTCTTTTCTTTTACTGAATTTGGTCTGTGTTTTGTTTTGTTTGGCTTAGTTTCTCTTTGTGAGACTGTGTTCTCATGTCATGATGTGATGTGTGCTTTGTGTGCTATTATTATTATGAGCCTGTAATTTAAACATATATATTTACATGTATATGGCTCATCTATTACAATTAAAGACGTAAATTCTTGATATCAGCAATTAATTTCTTACCAGTGGAAATGTCCATTGTACAGTAGACATCTGTAACTTTTTTTTTAAAACTAGTCAGCTTTTACTATTGACTTCTATTCAAACTCAATTACAGATATCTATAATTTATTTTTACATGTTATAATTCCAACTCTGTATATCCATAACTGACTAGTTGCAAGTTTAATTTCATATTTACAACTCACTAGTTAAAATGTTCCTTGTAGATATCTAGTATTGTTCTTACACTGCAGACATAAATGGAAATCTAAAATTAAATTCTGACGAGTCAAAATTATATAATGCATACATCAAGTTATAACATGTAAAATCTATAAATGTCTGGAACTAGGTTTGAATTAAGTCAGTGGTAAAAGCACGTTGTGATGAAGTTACAGAAATCTACAACGAACATTTCCTCCAGTAAGAAATTAATTATTGATATCAAAAATTAACTTTGTGACTAATGATAAATAAACTCTGTATATATTTAATTATACAACATTTTGATTGGACAGGAGTCATTCAATGCGTGCTGATATATACAGTATAACAGCACTGGGAATTTTACTGTTAATTATGTTAATGGTTAATTAGCTGACATTAAGGGTCATCGTAACAAACTTTGCTCCACAAAATGAAGCACATTAGCACAAACTACATTTGAGTTGAATAATGAACGGTCAGAAAAGAACGAAGGGTCGTAAAGAAGCCTGAATACCTCACTGTAAATCTCCAGGTGTGATCATATGACATCAGAGGACGACGCAGTGGGCTGATGATGCTGTAACGCATCAACATCACGTGTTCCAACAAACAACTGTCAACAGACTGGTTTCACTGGTCGATAAATAAATGGAGACACACAGATGACGCCACATGACACACAGCAGCTGGTCTGTGGTGACCTGTCCAGTCCAGTGTGCAGGAGTGTTTATGTGTTGCTTGGCAACGGTCCAGTCCCAGTCCAATTGACGAACTATTTGTGTTGACTGAGTGAAATAAATCATTAAATCAACAAACTCATCAGAACCTGTTGAACTTTTACTGTCAATAAATGGCGCCTGTTGTGGATCACACGAGAGGGAGCGCTGTTGTTTCGACCTGCAGCCTCGTGTGTACGACTGAATCACAGGTGCTGATGTTCAGTACAACAACACGACCTCTCTGTGATGTTGCTTAATTAGAATTGCTACAACTCAAAATGACATTATAGATATGTTGATCCGGAATTCTACAGTCAAAAAGCAATTGTTGATATCTACAATTAATATCACCGCTGCTGATGAAATGTAAAAAGTGTTTGCTTTAAGTACACTGTGTGTTTTCAGATGTGTTTCTGTAGCTCTAAATAATTAATCTGTGATCTGTGGCAGAGGGTTGTTATTGGGGGAGCGAATGAATCCTGATGCAACAAACAAAAACAAATAACTAGAACTTACAACAGAAAAACCAGATTCAGTGACTCCAGGCTGACAGGCTACATCAGGGGCGTCAAACACACGACCTGGGGGCCAGAGCCAGCCCGTTAGAGGGTCCAATCCGGCCCACTGGATGACTCTGCACACCAAATAGTGACAGACTCTTCAAGAAGTGACAGGTGATAGGAGTTGAACAGTGTCAGGCCGTCTTTATGTAAAATGCTGCTGTAGAGGCTTTTCACCCAGACCAGAATACAGCTCTCTGAGAAATCAATAAACACTTATTGTCATCATCATATTCAATCAGCAGCTGTGTCAGACCTCTATCTTCAACCATATTGATGGAGCCCTGTTGCTGAGGCACTGCCAGAACTGTAGATGTGTAAATGGTTTGTAAGGTCAGGTAACTTCACCTGATCATCAAAAGCCTCCACGTTAGTTTGCGGTTGTGATGCCAGCATCACTACACAGGAGGGAAATATATGGAATGATGCACATGTGATGACAGAGAGTGGTAGACTGACACATACTGTTGAAACTGCACTGATCTTTCTTTTTGTTGTTTTCAGACACCTCAGGTTGTTCATCTGTTTTGTAAACGGATGAGTGTTTTCAGGATGTGTTGTTTACAGGTTATCATGCAGTGCTCCGGCTCATTTGAGATCAAACTGGGCTGTATGTGGTCTGATCTTTGGTTCCCCAAACTACATAAACATCCCATATATAAACACAAAACTGCTTTTCTACATCAGTCTTGTTACACCCAAGATATGTCCTAAAGAAAATAATTTTCCATCAACAGATTTAGCGCCTACATCCACAAACCTGACATGTATTGTCAAGTGTACGCGAGGAGCGCCGTGTTCCCGGGACAGCTGATGGAGGACACCAGAGGCACCCGAGGTTCACACTCACTTCAGAGCATTTTAAATTCTTAGAGTCAATGTTGATAAAAAAAAATAAAAATAAAAATTTGATGTAATCATTTCCAAACTCTACAACTCTTTCACTGCGGTCACACTCCGGCTTGCTGCACTCCAGGGAGGCACGCACCTGAATTGACAGGTCGGTTCAGCAGCACACAGCACCATGAATTATATAAATTTAAGAAAGTTGATTTAAAGCCGCTACAAGGAACTTTTAACTGGATATGCAAAAGACCTACAACAGCAAATGAGACCATCGGTGTGAAGATAAGCTATTTCTATATAGTGTATATCCATACCTTTAGGAAACTGTCTCCGGGTCCGCCCCAGGTCGCTTCCAGGACGAAACGATTTACAGCACTCAGACGGCACACGTCATCTTACCTAGCTGCTTACATTTATAGTGACTCTTATAAATAGTCGCTATTCCTCCTCCTCGACCCGACGTCCGCTAGCGATCTAGCATTTACCAGCCCAATCCTGGTAGGAGCCGGTCCACGGCGTTAGCTGTCCGGGGAGCCACACACAGAGGCCGCAGGTCTCGGGGACGAGGAGAGCAGGGGCCGCGGGGCTGGAACACCTCATCCGGGCCGATGACAGGTACCAGCCAGGCATCGACAGGGTCCAGCGAGTGCCGAGAAATAAAGAGGTGAGGCACCGCTCCATACTCAGTCCAAGAAGCCGTGGAAGTGCTCGCCAAACAGGCCGTCAGCCTTACCAGCCGACCGCTGCGTTTACCCCGGCGGCAGTGGCGCTTACGCCGGAGAGGTGGAGCTGGGGCGCGGCAGAGGTGAGCTGGGATCCCCGATAGGAGCGGGGGCAAAGTTTTCCTGTCATGTTGTTTCATTCATCCCCAAAACAAACACATGTGCGAGCCAGGTAAGCGTCTTTACGACAATACGCGCTAGAGCTCATGGGAAACTTAGGCTTCATTCCAGCAAAACATTAGGGCTTTTGTCCACAGGGTCGCCAAAATCAACTCAAAATGAAAGTTCCTTGTAGGGGCTTTAATAAAAAATTAAGACTAACTCATTAAATCCAATGAATCACTGAGCCTCTGTAAGTATATCTGAGAATTTCTGCAATGCACAGGTTAAGTTAAAGTTCTGAAATTGTTTTACTGAAGTGAATTATTCTCTAAATGCTGCTGTAACAGTTGCAGAAACAGGTGGCTGTTTGCTCGTTAGCTTCTCAGGTCATTCTAAGTAAAGAACAAAAAATGTTTCAGATAAATTACTTTAATAACTTCTATTAGGCTCTACAGGATTGTTTGGAGTTTTTCTATATATTTTAGCCCATGTGCATGAACACATATTTAACATGTGTGTGTCCAGTATGAACCACAGCAACAGCAGCAGCCTCATCTTCTTCCAACCCTTCATCAAACTCAATCCGACACATAGATCAACATCAACAACACAACCATCCGCTCTGTAGCAGGTTATTAGCCTTCAGGTTCTTCCTCCAGCTGTTACAACGTTGCCATGGAAACGGCGGAGTAATATTCTTAGTGATGAGCCAGGTGTGCTGACATGCTGATCTGAGCACCAATCAGATGCCTTGTCTGAACTACTTATTGCATAGTAAACATTCAGCAGCAACACAACAAGTTAATTAATTCTGTGAATTCAAAATGAACAAATTAAACTCATACAAAAAGTTTATGACAACAAGAATGTAAAAACAGCCACAATCTAAATCACCACAGAGACTATCTGTGGATTTACAAAACTATAGCTGTGAGTAAAAGCCACTGTTACACCTGCGACAGGTGAATATTCATCTTTAACCACTGAGGAAACAGAACACAACTCCTGTTAGCTAGCAGCTGCAGCTAACGTTAGCCAGAGAGACACTGGTTTCGTGTGAAACACTTACTGTTTCCTTCCAGAAGCTAACGTTAGCCGCCATCTTGTTCGTCCCGGAGCTCCGGCGCCATGTCAGGAGCTCTGTCACCCAGCCGTGACCTTCGGTGAAATAACTCCAGACTGATGCATCCCCACTCTGTGTGTCCTCTGTGATTATTTATCCACGTTTCTGTGATAAAACTGTAGCTGTTGTCTCAACCGTCCACGAGCCCTTACCTGAGTCGGTCACCTGCATGTGAGACGTTTAAAGAACATCGGAAATTGTAGCGTTTTCTGATCATCTGCATGTGAGGCGTTTGATATCACACAGCAGGCAGCCCCGGGTCAGCTGTCACCATCACCAAGCTGAGATAGGTGGATAACAAACTATATAAAAAAGGCCACTCAACTGACTTTATTACAAAATTTCATAAACCCCAAAAACGGGTAAAAATTAACACCAAGCTGGCGAGCAGCTGGTGAGAACAAAAAAAACATTGTTTTTATATTTTTCAGAATAAAACGCAGTAAAAAGCTGTGCAGTATATGTGTGATATTCTAACATCTAAATCACTATTATCAAGATGCAGTTGCTTTTACTTTGAAAGTCAGTGACACCAGTGTAACCTTTGACCCCGTGGTCACATTGGTCACCGACGTGGAGGACTCCAGCCATGACACTTTGCAGCCCGAGGATGAGGTGGCAGCCTACATGGAGTTCGGGTCCTTTGGAGGTTTGATGGTGGTGGAAGGAGCATGCTAACATGTTTCCTAACCTGGCAGTGACTGAATGTTTTCACCATCCAGTCAAAGAGACGTCCAATTCAAGAACAGAGAACCAGCTTCATGTGAGGGACTGGAGCCTGGGGGGGTTGATCACGGGTGGGTGGGGGACTTAACGGGTGTGGCGTTGACTTAGACATAAATACAGGTAACGGGTCGCTTCTGGTGCTGAGCTTTACAGGTACATGTGGGTGATCTTATTTAGCCAGGTATCTTCTAAAACAGCATGCAACAACTCCTCTGAATATTTGTAATAAACATGAATAATCTACATTAATTATGGTCAAAGAGGGGTCAGTTACAGTAGAGAAACTATCGTAAAAATTAAAAGAATAAATATAATAAAAAAATAAACAAATCTTTTCCTTTTATGGCCCAAAGTTGTTCGTATGTTCAGCACTTAACTACTGAAAAAAATGGCAAAAAAGAAGTCATATAAATATTTGAATCGCTGCAAGTATGAATGTAGCTGAACTACCAGCAACTGTAGTTAAACTATAGAGTAACACTTTATATTAAGGTACTGTAATAAGTGTTAATTAATGTTAATAAGCATCTCATACCGTCTTATAAGTGCTCATAAACTGTTAATTTGTGTTTATTAAGCATTAATTAATGCTTAATACAGTGCCTTAATATAAAGTGTTACCCTACAGTTTAAACTCCATGTAGTTCACTGCTCTGCAACAAACATGCTTATATTACCCAAACCATAATCTTGTTTCTAACCCTATACAGGTAGTTTCTCACTTAATGTCACATCTGAAGTAGTTTGAACATGTCTGTGTATAATAAAAAGACACTGTGCATGTAAAGAGTGGACGCTGACACACAAACTCCCAGCTGCCACCAACATCGTTACACACTGATATTTGGTTGAATTTAAGTGATGACGTCAGATGACCAAATTCCTATTGCACGTCTAATGCCAGGGTCAGCTGGACGTGGAATACTGACGACAGATGATGCTGATATTTTGTTGGTTTTAAGTTGTGTTATTAAGTAACCAACGTCTTTTAAACGTCTCATGCCAACGTCATCTTGAAGTAGAATACCAAGACATTCAGTCACAAGGTTAAAGAACAAAACCCGACGTCTGCAAAATGCCATGATGTTAACGTCCACACAATGTGAAATTCTAATGTTGTTAGATATTTAAAATATCATCAACCTGATTTTTATTCCAACAAAAATGTAATATCTGTCCGACCTAAGGTCCAGCGTCTTTCTGACGTGATGCTGACGCTAGATCAGTACCTAGAGTGAGAATGTGTTGCTGTTGACGTGTTGCTGACATGTGACCAGTGGCAACGTCACATCCCAAATATCTTGAGCCTGGCCCCAACTTTGTTTGGTCTTCAGACACCGACATTTTAGTGTAGCTGAGAGGAACTTTACTCAGAGAGTCAGAGGCGGGGCACTGAGACAGAGCTGCACGTGAAGAGACACATGCAGGCGGGTGGTAAAGGTATATTGACACGAGCAGCTGCTGCCACTGCCTCCAGTGTTTCCAGTGTAAACATGACGGTGAGTCTCTGTGTTTGAGCAGGTCTGTTTGCAGCCACGGAGGGAAGCTGCTGGTTACAGAAAATAAAAAAAGAGTGAGACCACACAGGAGCTGAGAGGGAGACGGTCTGACACGGCAGGGTAAAGACGGGGAGCTGGTGTTAAAGACAATAAATGTCATGTCAGAAATTATTATGTTGTCTTTTCAAATCCTAAAAATGCATCTGCACTTGTGTGTCATGATCCTGACGGCAAACTAAACATGAAACATCACAGAGCATTGTATTTAAAGAGCCAGTGCGTCCCATCAGACACCGTTAACTGATGATGTGACATTTTATGAGGACGCCGCAGATACAGTCCTGCACAAACAAGTCATTTATAACAAGGTACACCTATTAAATATTATAAAATAGACTCCACACCAGTGTCTCCTTCACATCTGACAGAATCCCATTTAATTAAACGCAGCTCAGGAGGCAATTTGTTCCGAAAAAGCATTCAAGTCATCTACATGAGGTAAAGTAGTTATCTATCCTTAGATGTAACATTTTAATGGCAGTTATCTCATCATCTAAAGAGCCGGTATAAATTGCTTTGAAGAGTAAAGATAACCCCGATCACTAAGAGTCAGGCTTTTAATATGAAGCTCTGCAGCTCAAGTTCCTGTTCAGTAATAACTCAAAGACACTGTCTAATGGTTACAGGTCAATCTCTCTGTGGACGCAGAGGTGACATCCTGATAATCAACTTCTTATGAGCTCCTTGATCAGATAATTAACCTGCAAACTTTCAAACTAGTTTGAGTCACAGCAAGTGGACTGAGGTCGACTCCGCACTGACAGACAAACGCTCAGTACGTCTCCATGGAAACAGTGAAGTGGAGCTACAGGTACGAGGACATCTAACTGGCCTACTGTCCTTGTCCCAGTATACAAGCACGGGAGGGGAATCCATTTATTGAGCCAAGTATGTGCGACTCCTCTACGATAGGTGGAGATATGCCCCCTTTCAGCTTGTTAGTATTGGACCTTTTTCCTGTTGACCTATTACGTCACAGACCAAACAATGGACAAACAAGTTAGCTACGGTTAGCTAGCAGCTAACTGCTACCATGGTGGACAACTTTACAGCTCTGTACATTTGGTCCGTCCAAAAAGTCACGGCTCTGGATGTAGATTTCTCCATGTTGTTACCGGCTTCTTCTTCTCTTACACATTTAATGCTATTGGACTTCCGGGTCAAAGCCCGGGGCGGAAACTGTGGAGCATGCTCAGAGCGCCTCGGCCAGTTTGGGTCTGATTGACTGTATACATGCAGGAGTCACATGATCTGGGTGTGTTAGTCCCACTGTGACACATTCACTGCAGGACCATTTCACTCACACTGACATGTTTACAGGGATTTTAAAAGACTGACACAATAAATCATTTCCTCTGATGTCATGGAAACGGACTGATTGAAGTTGCTCCGCTTGGTGAATCACACACACATACACATACACACACACACACACACACACACACACACACACACACACACACACAGCGCTGCACTGAGCTCCATATTATTCCCTGGTTCTTTCCACTCCTCCAGGAGACATTCTGCTGCTGTGCATTTCCTCATCATCAAAACAAGTCGCTGGTTAACGGCGAGAGAAGAAGAGAAAATAATTGAGCAGAATGCAGAGACGTTCTGTTCTCTTGTTGCGTTTCACCGACGGAGTTGAAGGAGAGGGGCCACACAATCAAACCAGTTTAAATCACAAGATCCACACATTCATCCACTTAGCTCTATGTCATGGATACACACTCACACACTCACACATACTCAAAAAGATGCTCACAGCTGTGTAGGAGGTGTGTCCACCATCACCTGCAACAACTCATCAAATCAAGGTCACCACGACCCAGCAACCTCATACAACTTCCATGATACCTGACACACTGAGGAAAAGATTCTTTACTTTAGTATCAAAAACAAAACAGACAAAAGATGAAAATAATCCCACTGAAGACGCCATAAACCACAGATATCCAAGGATTACTCAGAGGAATCAAAAGGATATGAATAATTTAAAAACTAGGGCTGTCAAAATAACACATGCATTTCGATTCATTAATCACAGAAAAATGAACGCTGATTAATGGCGTCCAGTGGTGACTTTTGACCCGGCGCATCCCTGAAGGCCACAGTGTCTTTGTCACAGATGAGACGGCGCTGCTCGGCCCTGTGAATGTAACATTTACATTTAACAAACACCCAGATGGAGCTGTTGATAGGAGCAGCGTTCTCTGCAGGTTCTGCAGGAAGGAACTTTCGTACCATCAGAGAACTTCAGTCTGAAATATCACCTCAACACAAAGACTTTAGGTCTGAGCTAGCACAGCCTCTGATGCTAACGCTAGCAGCCAGCCTCGACCAGGTGTTCAGACTGAGTCAGTCTACCTGTGACTGACTCACTGACTCCCTCACAGAATGGACTGCAGACAGTTTGGGTGGTCGAGGACAGGGGGACAACTGTGTCCAACATCCAGCAGCTTCACTACGACACATCTGACAACATTCAGTTGAACTGACATTGATGTATGTGAAGTTAGATTAATTAATCACAGAGTATGTAATTCATTAGATTTTTTTTTTTTTTAATTGCTTAACAGCCCTGTAAAAACAAAAACAATATAAGACAGATGGTTATTCTAAGCAGTGTGTTTCATGTCTTTAGGAGGGGATTTTTAAGTTGAGGCAAATAAAAGTTTTGGATTAAAAAGAAACCAACACTGACTGTTGGTAAATCTGACCATCCAGTTCTGACCAGAAATAAAACGACCTCACACTGTTTTTATCTTAGTTTCTCAGTGAGTTCTTATCTGGATGAACATGAGTGTGAACATGTGAGGAGAACAGACACAGAGTTCACTTTAAGGAAGACGTCCTGTTGAACAGGAGAAGAGTTAATGAACACTGGTTCGTCTGTGTGGTTATTATCCTTTCTCTGAAACACTGACACCAGATTCACCTGAGTTAAGATATCTTACTAACAGATCACATGTCTGCAGATAAGCAGCTGCAGCTGGACCAACTCTGGTGTGTTTATGAACACATCTCTGTAATAAGCATGTATCACCTCGGCTTCATGGCGAGAAGCTGATGTGAAATGTGTTGTTTCTATATTTCCCTGTGATCATTTTCTGCCTCTGCGAAGTCAAATTGTGAAGACTGTGAGATAACGCAGCCGGGCACCCGTCCAGCAGGGGCACGTCACGGCCCACGCGCCTGAGGGTGGGTGGTCCGAGGCGTGACAGTCCAATTAAAAGGTGAGGAAATATGATGTGTCAGAGGAGGACGTCTAATCCAGAGCAGCTCTGACACAAACAGCCCCAGCACTAATGACCAGTCAAAATGTCTGCCGCGTCGCTTCCTCACCATTCACTCTCCTCTGCATCTTTTCCTCCCTCACTTCATTTTTCTGTCTCTGCTTCATCACTATCTCTCCTCCTGTTTATTCCCCACCTCTTCCTCTCCTCATCTAATCCATCCACTGTGCTGTAATCTCCTACTTTCTGTCTTATTAATGTTTTAAGCTCTTAAAATATTTTATGATTTCTTTGGCTCAGTTTTAAGGTGCAAAACTTGTGATTTAAAGAGACAAACTGACTTCATAAATTCTTACCTCTATCCTCCTGAGGTCTGAGCCTTTGTTTCGTATGCAGGTTTAATTTCTCTGAGCTATTTGGGGTCAGTAAAACCTGGGAAGTGTAAAACAGTCCTCAAACAGTGAGAAACACATTGTCCTCATATGGGAACGATGGGTTTGTTTTTAATAGTCACAAGTGTTTAACAAAGTAAAAAACTGATTGTTTCGATGCCTGAACATTGTTGTGCAAAAACAAAATTGCAGGCAAAGCAATATTTGTTCAATGTCCTGTAACTCTGTGGGTTAAAGCCAAAGCACACTGGCGCTGCTGTGGCGTGGAGCATCAGGTGACAAGCGTAAAGTGCCGCCCCGAGCACAAACTGGCCGTGTCACGCTGCAGCTCGTTAACAGACGACCACACAAGGTATTACTGCTTTTACAGAAAGATCTGACCTTCCTCCTCCTCTGCGTTAGCTTAAAGTCATGTGTGGATAACCACTAATAAAAGTTGGAGGGCCGATCTCCAGAGCTGTGACTCAACAGGAAGTATCTTTTTGGTCATTGTGGGTCGTTTAGCTCGGGATATTTCTCCACATCAACAACGAGTCTCTCCTCATCTGTTCTCTGTCACACACGAGACACAGCTACAGAGTTGTCTTGATACATCCATGGTGAGGAGAGGAGTCGAGCTGCTACAGGAGCAGAGAAGAAGAGCTGCGATGGGAGCTGGTGTGTACAAGCAGAGAGCGAGTGGGGGAAAATGCATTCAGGGAAGGCACAGCTGGAAATAGGACGGTGGCATGAAGCACTGCAGGACAGCATGTCTGGCAGCATCAACGTGCGTCTAGCTGCCGTCGGTGTGGGGCTGTACATTAAAAATTAAAGGGGCGTATTTTTTAAGGTGTGGCATTCACCGCCGGTGTGTTTTGGCCTTTAGGGGGCACTGTTCAAGTCTAAAACTGTTCAGAACTGTTTGCGCATGGCTGTGCAAAAACTAAATTACAAATAATGCAAAATATTGAAAAGCCCTGTGAGTTGTTTGTTTCATAACTCTGTCTGAAGGAATGTTGTTTTGTCTGTAGGAACAGTCGGTCACACCTGATTGGCCTGTTACAATGCTCCGATAATAAAATGATAGTGTCCTGATGTCCTCAAACGAGCACTTCCTAATCAACGCTGTCTAACTTGTTACTGTTGCTGAAATTGGTCAAATTTGTTGCCATGCCAAACTACAAATATTATTAATCATAAATAAACAAGTGTCAACCGTAACATGTGATCAGGTTTTGTATCTTTTCCAATTTTGTGTCGTGATCAGCTGCAGACCTTTTAAAAATGTATTTTTGAAAAAACAACCAAAGACCCGTGTTTTCAAAATGGCCTTTGTTCCACCCTAATTTGTCTCGTGCTTGAGTCTTGGTGTCCGTCTCTTTGGGTCCTCAGTAGCCTGTATTTGTTCTATATTTTATGGTCTTATGTTTTAGTTTCTTTTTGTTGCTTTGTTTCTATTAATGGCACGCTTTATAGTTTGATTGTGTTTTGTGAATTTATTCCTGTGAAAGGTGCTGTATCAAATACATTTTTCATTTGTCTCACTGACCTACTTACTGTCCGACCCGTCTGGCTTTCTGGGCCCCGTTGGGCTCGAGTTGAGTTTGAGAATTATTTTTCCTCCTCTTAGGTTTTTTTTTTTTTTTTTTGTCATTTTGTCTTTATTGGACAGGAAAAGGTCCAGAGTGAGAGAGTGAGAGAGGGAGAGAGGGAGAGGATGACATGCAGCAAAGGGCTGGAATCTGTAGCTGGAGCCTGCAGCTACTGCAGCAGGGACGTAGCTTTGTCCATGTGCTGCACGCTCTACCAGGTGAGCTCGCAGGTGCCCCAGACTGGGAACTCTAAACTAAAAGATCAAAGTACACACTACTAAGTATAGTTTTTTTTCTAAAAATCATTGCTGTTATTTCAGGTAGCTCTCTTCATGTTTGTTCCAGTGTTCATTTTTCTGATAAGTTTGGTTTTGACTCCATAAGATGGGCGTCTGACGTCATGACTGACGGCTGCATGTGCTGATCGATGTGCTCTATGGCGCCACCATTGGGTTGGACGTTTGTGTGGGCATGAACTCCACACCGTGGCTACTCATCGCAATGACCAGACTCTGCCTCCACATGACGGCACCAGCGTGAGATGGCAGCGCCCATATGCAGTAAAATTCTGGCTTGAAGCAGAGATGTGTTGTTCGTGCTTGTATCCAGTGTGTGAGGTTCACGCTGTGTTTACTGATAATGAGATAATGTCCAGCCTCACAGAGCTGCTGCAGCTGAGACTCTTCGTCTGGCTCTAATGTATATTTTTTACTGTAATTGATGCTGTTGTGACAGCTATACAAATAAGAGAAAAGAACTTTCTGTTTTTGTCGTCTCTTCCTTCTCTTCCTCCTCCTCTTCCTCCTCCTCCTCACAACCCCTTCATTTTCTCCTCCTCTGCCTTTCACCATGTCACTGTCTCCAGCTGTACAACTATGACAAGAAAGAGACACTAATAGCAGGTTCACTTGTTGACACCCCATTACTTAATTGTCATCTGCCTAAAAAAAGTTATCAGACGTGCTGGCAAATTACGGCCCTGCTGCAGCTTCCCACTGTCAACAAAAACACCTCTTTTCTAAGTTGGAAATATATGTTTGTGCAGAAGTTACAGAGCAGAGACGACAGGAGGAAGAAGAGAGAGGAAGAAATTTACAGAAACGCCAACAGGTGCAGCAGCTGCTCAAAGTAAAACTCCCTGGAGTGCATCACGAGAATTTAATACATCAGAATGTAATATTCAGAATTCACCAAACATGTTTTTGTTCAATGACTAACAAAACAACAGACACTTCAGTGTCACGGTGATTCTGGTGTGTAATGACAATCCTTTCAGGTTTGCAGGTACTTCTGAAGTGGTCGGCACACGTGTAGGCGGTGATGTCAAAGCGGGGCTGACAGAATGACAGAATCCTTTCAGTCTCAGTCGGAGCGCTGCGTACTTGAGCTCCTCATACTGAGTGCCAACGTTCATTTGGTGCCAAACTTGCCTACAGCACAATTTTGTTATTATGTGTCCCAAACACAGCGAGGTTCAGGTGAAGTGCCTGACAAAAGCAGGATGTTTATTCATGTAATTTGTGTCAGACAGCATTTGATGTGTGGAAGGAGAAAAGGAAGTCTGCTGTTTGTTTCATTGTGAGGCTGAAGGGAACAAACTGTTGTGGGGACAACGAGCAACATTAAACTCTGAACCACCTTCAGTACAGAACGTACAAGTGCGTACATGCTGTCCAAAGAGCTTCAGAAACCCATCTGGCAAACTTCTAAAATCCCTGAGGCTTCGTGGTTCCTCCAACGCTCTCTCAAACCTACACAACACAACAAATCATTTTCCACTGATTTCCAAAACAACACATCCTCACTCGTCACAACTTGAAAAAATGTTTGAATTTGTACGTTAATGCAAATCGTGGATATGTTACATTTGTACATTATTACATAGCGGCCATGTTTCAACAATGCTGTGGTTAACATGGTTATGTTTAGGCACAAAAACCACTTGGTTATGGTTTGGACAAGATCATGTTTTGGCTTAAACACCTGCTTTCGGGAGCACAATCTCAGTCCTCGCTGGAAAAGAGTTTCAAGTTGCTAAAAACATCAATGTTTGGAGGCTGAAATGACTTCTGAAATGAGGCAGACTTATTCTTGTGCATCAGCTCTATGCAGCGTATACACTGTTGTGAGCATTTACACTTGCACATTGGTGTGTGTGTGTCACTCTGCAGTTACACCCCCCCAAAACTCTAGTTGGCGGTGGAGTTTCTGTGAAGTGCTGTAACGTTTGACTGATTCAAATCACACATCAAACACACATTAAACACAGCTTCATAGCAACAATTTCAATTACAAGTACACAAATTGGTGTTATTATAACTCACAGCATTCACAGGCAAACACTTGCCTTTAAAGTCCATTCTCACTGAGGGCAAATATCCGTGCGGATTATTCTCGCGGGAAAATATAAAAGCTGATTTCATGGGTTCTTATGGAAGTTTGCACACCAGGGTGGAACTTTCGTGTGGTGAAAAAAGTTTCCGCCCAGACTTTGACCCCCGCGGAATTCGCCAGCGGAACTACACAGCTGGGCCAATGAAATTGTTTGTTTATAGTGACGTCACACAGACCCGGGAGAGTCCGAAATCCAGTCAGGCAGGACAGTATGGGAGAAAGGTTGATCAACCTCGTTTCACAGCACCCCGTCCATTTGGTATAAAAGACGGGATGATTTTATGAACAATGAATTAAAGGACAACGTCTGGCAGTCCATTGTCCAGCTTGGTGGCTGCAGTGAGAGTGTAAGTGCTAAAGAAAGTTGATGTTGACGCTTATTAAACGTTAGCTTGCTAGCTTGCTGCTGCTGCTGCTGCTTTCATCCATGTTCCGCACCGCGTCCGTACCGCGTCTGTGTGTATGGTTTAAACGTGGAAAAGCACTGCGCAAATATTCCGCAAGTCCATCCCGCATTTCCGCATTGCAGCAGTGAGAATGAACCTTTATATGGACACATTTTCCCCACAAATACAACATGCTAACGTTATTAGCACACACCTATGGCATTTTACATTGTATAAATGGGTCCATGTCATTGGTCCGACATCCCATTAGTCCAACGATCCGCGGTGCTGAACGGCTCCCGGCGGGTGTATTTCTACCTTGATGGTGTGCTGCGACCAGCTCTGGGTCAGCTGGGAAAGGCTTGAGGCGGAGCAGGCTCACGGCTTATGTGTTTGTCACTTTCTTTTTCATTTTAACCCACACCATGATCTTTTCCTGACCCTAACCAAGTGGTTTTTGTGCCTAAACCTAACCAGACCTTAACCACAGGGCATCATGATGATTTCAGAACAACGGGACTTCGGAACAATGGGTTTAATATGGTCGGACCAATGGGCAGTTCCCATATAAATTAGCCTAGCAGCTAGCAGAGATTTCCTCTGCTCATATTTCAGCCAGGATAAATCACACACAGTGTGTGGAGGCTTTATTGTCTTCACAAGTTATTGTTTCTTATCTGTGAAATTAAAGTAAATCAAAGCTTTGTTTCCACTGAGGGAAATGGTTTCAGCTTACAGAGACAGACAGGAGGTCTGCGTCACTGTGATGTGGAGTTACATCTCTGGGGAGGTGCACATCAGGTTAGGCCGCAGGTACGGCGTCGACTCAGTGCAGAAGTTTAAATCCTGCTATACAGCAATGACTCACTAATGAACGTCCAGTTTTGTTGTTTGTTGGTGTTGAACAGTGGTCTGCAGTTTGGCTGCCATCTCTCCTTGATGTCCCGTCAGTCACCATCCCGTCCACCTCCTGGTGACAAAATCAGCTTGTACACTATGTCACTTAAGAAACACTGAGATGAAACATAATGTACAAATACAATTTACTTGTGGTTAACAGAAACGTACGATGCTAACATTTTCCTCTGGCTACTGGGCTGATAGACTTCCACCGACCTAGTAATCATGGTTTTGTTCATATGTCGAGGTTAAAACTACTGACACTTACAGGAAGCTGTGCTGCCTTGAGTATCAAACACAATCTGCATCACTGAGCAGCCTCACAAACACACAGGATCAGCTCCACACAGTGACACGATTCAACATTCAAACCACCGACACCACCGTGTTAGTGGCTCTGTGACCTCACAACGACAGCTCAGCCTGAACATCAGGAGCTTCACACAGACAGCAGGACTGGTGTGCTGCGTTCAGTCAGAGCTCTGCAGCCGACCAGGGCTGAAAAGATAAAAATACCTATTCCACATAAATGTTATTATTCGATATTACTATAAATATTAAAGCTACGATGGTGGACTGAATGTGACTGTTTATGTCCTCACATTTACAGTTAGTTGATGCTGCTTCATCATGATGGATGAGCTCACACAGCAGCAGAGTAGACTCTGTGTGTGTGTGTGTGTGCGTGTGTGTGTGTGTGTGTGTGTGTGTGTGTGTGTGTGTCAGTCTGATCCCTCTGAGGCCGTGCAGAAGGATTTTGGCTGGGTCGAGCTTTGGATGGAAACCAGGTTGAAGTGGTGTCAGTGTTGGTGGGAACACTGGGAGTGATATTATATATGCATCCAGGCAGGGATAAAAGTCACAGACTACATTTACACTTGTTACTTTGTTCACACTTTAATTTCAGGCAGTGTTGTTGGCTAGGCTAATTTATACAATGTAAAATGCCATAGGCCTGTGCTAATAATGTTAGCATGTTGTATTTGTGGGGAGAACGTGTCCAGATAAAGACACATTTACATTTGATTTCAAATGTTAGACCTTTCTACACAGGCATCTGCCTCTGACTATTTAACTGTGCTTTAAGACATTTCCACCATAAACTGATGCAGATAAATTTCCCAGAATGCAGTTGAACAGTGATGCTGCAGTGGAGCTGCTGGCAGGACATGAAGACACGTGATGCAGATAAATGACTGACACAAATCTGATGCCTCACTGTGTGTGTGTGTGTGTGTGTGTGTGTGTCCAGTTTAATTTAACACCTGATGTGAAAACACAAACTGTGTGAAAGCACAAAACATTTCTAACTCATCCACGCAGCAGGTGATGTGAAGGCTCCTTTCAAAATGACATAATTAATCATAAAAACAAATGCATTTGCTGCTAAGTTGTACTTTGCTCTTCTTAAACAGTGACAGACAACCTCGACCAAAAAGTTGGGACACAATGAATGTTTCCTGAGAGGCAAAGAGCAAAAAAAAAAAAAAGGTCAGCCAGCGTCTGGCTGCTGCTCATGATGTGAGCGCATGATAATAACTGAAAGTGACTCAGACGAGTTTATCAACCTTTTTATCAACGACTCTTCTCTTATCTGAACTGTGGCGGCTGGACGGTCGGAGGAAAATGTTCTGAGAGGTTTTAGGAAGAAAATCAAGCTCAAACTATAAAAATGGGAGAAAGAACGACTGGAAAAAATGTTGGCACTGTGTCTTTCTGTAAAGCACAGATGCCTGAAGTGGGATTTAAAATTCTGTAGACTCTGCGTACACGCCTGTCCTGTGCCATCGCTTAGTGTGCACCTCCCAATAAATGTAGTAACACGTCAAACTAATGCAGATCTCCTTTTTATTTTTGTAAACTGAATCATTTCCCTCTTCACATATAAGAAATAACAAATAGTGAATAAAGCCTCCACAAAATAGCATTTGAAGTCCTGTGTGTGATTTATCCTGGCTTCAAATGAGCAGAGGAAATCTCTGTTAGCTGCTAGGCTAATTTATATAATGTAAAATGCCATAGGCTTGTGCTAATAACGTTAGCATGTTGTATTTGTTTGGAAAACTTGTTTAGTAGACAGTTGTTTAGCCGAGCCTAACTTTCATTTAAACTCTGTGGTCACCATGTGGTCATGTTTAGGCTCAAACACCACTTGGTTATGGTCAGAAAAAGATCATGTTTGATTCAAAGTACTCGCCTTTGGTGGCAGCTGGAAACACAGAGACAAGTCCCTAAGATAATGTTTAGTTGTTTGTTAGTCTGCAGCCTGTTCAACGTCTCTCCTCAGTGTCACATCATCCACCATCCGCTCCACCTCCTGATGACACCGTCAACTAATATACTACATCACTTTAGCAACTTTGAGACGATACGTATGAAATGTACAATTCTAAGTTTGCAGAAACAAACAATGCCACCATTTCATGGTGACTGGGCTGGAGATAAATGATTCTGAAAATGGAAATGATGCGACTGAACAGATGGACGTAATGAACAGCTAACTGAGCGTATATTTAGTGCATAACTAACTTTGTGTGTCATGTTTTTAAGCAAACATTCAAGCCTGCATTAGTTCAAGTTTTCCATGAATGTAACTGTGAATAATTTAAATTTCAGACATTAATCTGCAGGTCACATGCTCGTTAGCCTGAGCTCATGTGAGGCTCCAACACATATCATATTCTCCAGGCCTGTTGGGCCTCAGTGAGCCTCACGGCACAGAAATAAAGAGAAACAGTAAAGTCAACTGACTGACGTGTGAAATTGCCTCTGAACATTTATTCCAGCAATTGCTAACACCAAGGGTGTTGTTCGCTTCCACAAATGAAGGCATTTTATGCAAACCATGGGGCCAATTGTTCTCTCTGCATGTGTGAGTGCAATCACATTTACATTTTAGTCATTTAGTGTGCACTCGCACAGAGTTACAAAGAGCACATTCATCAAGCGCAGGTGAGCCAACTGCATATCATTACAGTTAGACCAACAGTGACAAAAACAAGTGACAAAAACTAACAGTTGAAATAATAATAAAGCGGCGGATACAATGGTCCAAGTGTCATCACGAGTCGTTGTGTTGTGGAGTGAAGAGGGCTCAGTCTGCAGCCGGGGTTCAGTGTGTCTAAGCCATTACAGGAGCATAAATTCAGAGGCAATGAGATGTCAGTATAATTACCTTCTTTATGCTAGGCTGGGTAAGCACCACTCAGCTCGCCGCTTCCTGCCACATTAGGGAAAAGGACGATGTGTCTGTACGGCCACAAGGACCTGACGTGTCGCACCGACTCTGACCTCTGTTTGTCATCACACATGAACCTGAATGCCTTCACACTGAGCAGCTGACGTGACGGGTGTTTGATTCATGAATCCTTCAGATGTCACAAACTACTTATTGTCAGCAACGATCATTCAGTGTATTCATACTGTGTAATGGCCTCTCCTCATCGTCACTGTTAGTGGTGGAGTTCGTCCAGTCAAACAGACAGACAGTAATTATACATCTGTTACTTCAGCACCATGGATCCATCAATACACAGTTCAGCTGCTGAAACTTCAGAGCCACAGTCAAGACCACAGATTCTAACACAAACCTCAGTCACATAAAGGATCAATGAGTCGGGCTGCTCCCCAACAGACGACCAACGTTAGTCGACCAGAGAGGTCATTAGTCGGCAAGATTTCATTGGCTGCTTAGTCGCAGGATAAAACAAAACAAAACAAACAAACATGAAACTCTATCAGGAGCTGCGCCTTGTCAAAATAAATCCAAACCTATATGACTGGAGCATGTGTGACTTTACTTTGAAAGGACAGACACAGGAAGTGTCCACGCTCAGCAGTCAGACAGGAGTCAGGTTAATCTCCAGGGCTGGTACCTGCGGTTATTCCACAGGCTAGTTAATAACATGTCGGGCAGGAAATCCAAAGTGTGGGATCATTTTGAGAAGGTGAAGGACGAACCCAAGGTGATATGTAAACTCATCTTCATTGGTCGACTACAAACATGACGTATCATGTGAAACATGGAAGTAGCTACATGCCCATTAGCCCACAGCGTCATTAACAGGCTCTGTGAGAGGATTCTGAATATGACCTCTGACCTCTCTCTGCTAACAGGGGATGGAGAGACAAACAGCAGGTCAACAAGGAGCTTGCATTTTGGTCATTTTGCTTTCAGGAGAGATAGCATCCAGAGGTTTTATAATTTTGTTATTTTCATTAGTTTTTCCTTTATTATTATTATTTAATTTAGTTTCAGTTAGTTTCCAGAGTGAGTTTGCTCATTTTAGTTTAGTTTTTATTATTTAAACATGTTCACTTTTAGTTTCGATTTGATGAGTTTCAATATTAGTTTTTTTTATTATTATAGGGAGGTTATTGCAGCTATTTTGGCTTC
Source organism: Epinephelus moara (assembly GCF_006386435.1). NCBI lineage: Eukaryota > Metazoa > Chordata > Actinopteri > Perciformes > Serranidae > Epinephelus > Epinephelus moara. The sequence continues at coordinate 51,607,105 of NC_065529.1, read as the reverse complement.
ATGTGCCGCTGAGCAACTTTCCTGGGAGTATGCAGCGCCTCGCCTCCAACAATGTGTCCAGGTGTCTTTATACATCCATGAAATCAACCAGGACTGAAATCATTACAACTGCAATAAATGATGTTTGTCCTGAGAAGTTTTCATCCATAATGAATTACTAATATGAAAAAAAAACATATTTAAATCAATAAATGTTTTATTTATAATTCAATTAAAAAAATAAATGTCTTAATGACCCAATCAGTGTGACACAACCTCTGAACCACCTGATGGACGTCTCTTTAATTTGTGATTCATTTAATAAAACATCTCAGCAGCAGCTTTCTGTACACGCTGACCTTTCCACTTCAAGGAAAGAAAATCTGAGTTGTGAAGTTATTTCTGATTTTTTAATATGATGCATCAACAAGTCGAACGATGGATAGGTGGAAAGAAGTGAACATATATCTGGATGTGAGCACAGAGAAATCAGAGTTCAACCTTGTCGTAATTGTAAAAAAAGGAACTCTTTAATTTCTCCCATTTCAGATCTGATCTGTGCTGCGCAGCCTGAGAAACACTTCTGTGTGAGCTGATATAAAATCAGCTGCAGGTAGTTGAGCTATATTTGACTCTGTCTGCGCCGAGGTCTGCTGCTTCTCCGACATGATATACTTGTTCTTGGTGTACCTGATTTTCTGGATGATTCCACTGCAGGGAACTAAGTGACAATGATAGAAAACACACACACACACACACACACACACACACACACACACACACACACACACACACGTGTGTCCACCGTCTCCACGGAGCGGAGCCATGTGATGGCGGCTGTGATCTATAATTAATTTGCAACTGTAGAAATGTAACACAGAAGATAAATCACTTTAACACCAGGGAAAATATATAAATAAAAGAAGAGAGAGAATGAGATAATATTGCGTAGAGAAGGAGGGCACAGATGGGGGAGAGCCAGCCAGAGGGGGGAGGAGACGAGCGAGACAGGAAGTGGGGTGTAGAAGCATTGACACACAAAATTGATGGCATAATAAAATCAGTGGGGCTGCATTCCATGAGCGGGTAATTTTGTCTCCACGACGACTTTAAATACATTCAGATAACTTTTTCTCTCTCTGTCCTGTCATCGCGGGGTTCTCCTCCTCCTCCTCCTCGTCCTCCTCCTCCTCCTCCTCCTCCTCCTTCTCCTCCTCCTATAATAATCCTTGCTCTGTCTTGGAAGCTGTCAGACAAACAGCAGCGACTCATATTTGATTAATGAATGACATTTGTATCTCGGAGGGACAGTGAACATGTCCAGTGTTGATCTTGAGATGAACAGGCCGCTGCTCGCTGGCCTCATGTCACGCCTCCTCGCTCCTCGAGTGACCCGGAAATTGAGGAGGCTGTCAGGAGGAGGCTTGAGCGAGGATATACGAGATCCTTCACAGAACTCTTTCCTCACAACATCTTTACTGGAACTCTGTTGGTGACTGGATGCTTTTTTTTGAAGTGACATCACCGACACAACAGTTTTATTTTCAGACGACTGATAGAACAACCTGGTCTCACTCTGAAGTCGTTGAACACCAACGTTTGGTCAGTGGCGTCCAGCGTCAGGGACTGACACAAAAAGCCGTCCTTTCACGTCAGCAGTATATACGGCAGCGTCGGGGGGAAACGCAGCAGGACAATAACAGACATACAGTTCTACATGAATTACTGTTCTCACAAATTTTTCATACCCTACAGAAAGCAGTGCATCCAAATTTGCACATATCCCACGAATTTTGAAAGGCTGTGATCACGTGACGGCAATGTGCATGATGGCAGCAAACAAGGAAGGAGTCCCGAAAAAAAGGACTTTCCCCTCGAGTGGCGTGTTTGGATCCCTGTGAGTCATTTTAAGGTGCGTCCTCACCATGTTTCTTCTCCTGAGCCTAACCTCAGTATTTTAATTACGTTAATGGACGTAACGTCATTTGTGGGTTGCAAATTCGTAGGATGTGATATGAACCGTTGAGAATATGTTGCATCAACATACGAGTTAAATAATCAAGCTGTGCTCGTAAATTCAGGCAGTTAAAAATGAAACGTGTTAGGAATGAGCTGCTGGTCACACCCGTGCTGTGGCGTTCCTTACAGACCAGAAGTAGCATGCATGACAAATGGAACTCTGCTGACTGATGAAGAGCAGACACATGCAGACGGCTGTATAGATGTTAGAGCTGCAACATACCAACACAAATTTATATTCAAAACATTTCCCTGGAAATTAATTTTTACGTCGTCTGTGTTGAACTGTTTTTCCAGCTGTTCCTGCAGAATGAACGAATCCTGTCGATGTGTCTCAGCTGAACTGACCGCAGGCCGACATGATGATGATGTCATGATGACACTTATGTAGCAAGAGGAATATTTTTTCGTCAACACCTTGAAACAGACAATGTGATCAATAATCAATATGATTTATGCCTTTAAAGAATAAGAAATATTTTCATACACTTTAGCTTAATGTTTAGTGTCCCACACTGCTCCTCCTCCTCCTCCTCCTCCTCCTGTTGCTCCTCTCGTCCTCTCCTGATCTGCTGCATGAGGTTAAATACTGACTCAGCATCCTCAGAACGATGCAGATAATGACAGTTATTAACAGTAAGTTGTTGTCGTGGCTCAGCTGAACTATACGCAGACCTGGACGTGTTTACGTTGATGATGGAGTTTTGGAGGTCGGGGTGCAGCAGCTTCCCTCAGATCTGCAGCTCAGTGTTCTCCTTCTCTGTGGCTGTGGAGTGAGGTCACTCTGCAGCTCCTCAGTGCTTCACAAAGTCCACACTTTTCTTTGTTAGGAGCTCCACAGCTGCAGACATTACTGAGGGCATTTGCATTCATGGGAAAACTCAGAGAGACTGAACGTAGAAGAGAGGACAACATTAGTGCCTGTTGTTGTTTTCGTCATCATTATCTCAATGATACTATTTTCTCCTTCTCTCCTCTCTCTCCTGTCCTCCCTCATCTCTTTCTCTCCCTCACTCAGTCCTTCCTTAATCCTTCCCTCGCTGTTCCTTCCTCTGTCTTGCTTCTTTATTTGTTCTGCTCTTCCTCTCCTGCCCTCTCCTCCTCTACTATCTGTGTTTGCTTGCTCGCCGTCATTATAAGCAGTATTATTAGTATGCAGGCCCGTGCCCCGAGGCTCGCAGTCTAAAAACAACAGATGCTGAATTCACAAACACACATACACAGTCGCAGCGTTAGCACACGAGGAAACAGACACAAGTTGAACGCATCACAGCGAGAGCCAGCTCCTCGTGAGCTGCTCACTTCGACTCAGCAGAAACAGGACGCTCAAGATGGAGCTGAATGGGAATCAAGCACGTAGCAAGCTAATGCTGCCAATCACCGCCGCGCTCTCCTTCCCTCCATCGTTACCAGTCTGCCTCGTCCTCGCCTCTTCCTCTCTGACCCAGTTGCATAAACTCATCACAGCAGACAGCGTTGGCAACTTTTAATCAGACAACTCTTCATTTGTACTAACAGCATGACGAAGCAAGGACACACAGGATTGTGGGTATCGCGGCACATATAATTGGCGAACCGTATGTGAGCAGACTGAGGTCGTCTCAGCACAATAACACGCTCTTCAAAATGAACAACTCCTTTCAACAAGCAGACGTTAATATGCTCGCATGTTTTTTATGCCATTTAATTAGTTTCTCTGCGGCGCACACCGAGCCCTCGCTGTGCCAAAAACAAGATGTGTACTCATGTTTGCAATTTGCTGAAGTTGTTTTGCTGCATATCATAAATAGAAACACCTTGACAGTCACTCTTATCGACTAGTTAGTAAATGTGTTTTGAAAAAAAGATATTATACACCCAGAAATTAAATCATAGAAGAAGAAGAAGACATTAAGAGTTCAGGCTCCAGTGTGCAGGATCAGGAGGACGTATATGGAATATCATATAATCAGTGTGTTTTATAATCAGCTGAAAATAAGAATCATTGTGTTTCTGTGACCTCCGAATGAGCCGTTTATACCTCCACAGGGAGCAGGTCCTCGTCTACAGAGATTGCCATGTTGCTACCGTAGCCCAGAATGGACAAACCAAACACTGGCTCTGCGACAAGCAGCATCAGAAAATCACTGATTTTTTAAATGTGAAACTGTTTTATTCAGTGTTTTCATTGGTTTAAATCACCTGTGGTCTCATTTATGAACATTACATACGCACAAAGCGAGGACGCACGCCACCTCCCACGCAAAAGCTGTGATTTATAGAAACAGACTTGATGGGAGAAACTTTGACCCACGCTTACCAACATTTCAGAGACAGGAACTGACAACACAGATGGTGATGTGGAGCCTGATTGTACTGTAGAAGTAGTTGAATAATATTTGGCATTTGTCCATATGTTCATTTTTGGTATGGATCCTATGCACTGTTTTATGAATGAGACTTCAGGTCTGTTTGTTTCTGTTTCTAATTCAGCTCCTGAACACTGAAGGAATCATAACCAGGAGTGTCAGCTGGTTACAATCTGCAGTCCTCACCACAAGACACCACTGAATCTGTAAGAGACAGTAAGAAGCCATGTGTGTGACGTGTACAGAAACATGTTAAAGTTACCCGTCTATCAGCCCATTTGCTCTCTTTGGCTGAGCTGCCCCCACATCTGGAAAAATACATTTTAGTTTCTGCTGTTGTGAAAAAGAAGTACGAGCAGCTCATAATTATTCAAGTTAACAACCAAAAAAAAGTGAATGAATTTAAGGTGTGGAAATGATGAAGTTTAACCAATGACATGTCCTGTGAATAAAAGTCTCCAAACATGCCTCCCAACAATGTGCAGCTTGTCACGCTTGCATCATGTCACCTTATATCACAGGCCGGCACTCAGGACCAGCCATGCGGAGGTTTTCTGCTCCCTTTTATTCACTGTAATGTCCTGTTAGCCTGCACCTTGGGTCATCACGGCTGATAATGAGCATCTCCAACTCGAGGTCGTTCAGTCTCAGCGGGCCCAACACCCCATGTTTTGGACATGTTTCTGGTGACATCATGTAGATGCAAATATTGAGGTGCTACAGTAGCATATGTCGTCATACAAGTATGACATCTGGCATGGAGTATCCTGAAACACTGGGGAACATAGGAAAATAAGATTATGGGACTTTTAAAATATTGCCTGTGGCATCCTAAATAAAATAAAAATAAAAATACTGTCCGCTTGACGAATTCTCATCAAAATGCCAGTTTATCAGCACTTCATGTTAAATGTCACTTCCTCACTTGAATAAAGAAACAAGTCCCAAGTTCATCAGCTTCAGTTTGAGCCCAATGGGACCTGTCTATGTTGGAAATGACACCTGCTGTGACCTAAATACTTCACGAGCCCATCAGGTGGGGCTAGGTTTATCTCTTACATTGTGTTCATATGTGCTGCTGCTGCTGCTGCTGCTGCCATCTGAAGTGAAGAACACCAACAGTGAAAACTACAGAAAGAAAACTGATGCTTTTAAACAGCATGTAAAATATTATATGTTATATGCACCTGTCCAAAGCAATAACTCAGTCATGCACAGGTATAATTCAGACTGACATGACTACAGAGTGATTTGTTAGTTATGACCAGTCAGCGTGCGCCTGAGTAACATTCATTAATCACTGTATAAACACAGCTAAAGGAAACAAAGACCAGAGAGCACCAGCTGGTGTCTAGTTATGTTAGCACATTAGCCAATGATAGCTAACTAGCTGGCTGGCTAACAGAACGGCAGCAGGCTAATGTTAAATGCTACCAGAGAGAGAGAGCTTCACTGAGCTGCACCGACAGTTGTCAAGCAACCATTTCCTACAGAATCAATTTAATGAGAAGCAGTTTGTTTAAGTGGAATTAAAACAGATATTTCATTCATTCATGACACTGGGTGAGAGGCAGGGTTCACCCTGGACAGGTCACCAGACTATCACAGGGCTGACACATAGAGACAGACAACCATTCACACTCACATTCACACCTACGGACAATTTAGAGTCACCAATTAACCTGCATGTCTTTGGACTGTGGGAGGAAGCTGAAACCCTAAGTCAGCTTTGAGGCACCTGCCGAGGTGACCTGAAGGGACCTGGGAGTTTTTAGATGGGAGATGGATTAAGGTCCGCCACTTTCTGGCCCCTCCCCTTCTTATCCTGAAGCTACGTCTAAAAACTCTTAAAAAAATCTGGGTTATGGATCTGGATTGCCGACTTCCCCTGATCTAACATGACAGAGGCTTTTCACCTTCAGCCTGGCGTGAGATTTACACCGTCTCCACAGATTTTCAAGGACCAGCGAGAGCTCACAGCGCTGCGAGCAGTGGGTCCTGTCCGTCTGCGGCTGAGGGGGAGAGAGGGTGCACAGAGATACTTCGTCCTGCGGCCTCGGGAAGTGGCGAGGGGGTCCGGACAGGGGGCGCTGGTGTTCTAATTTCTTTGGAAACTTCCAAAGTTTACTCTACGCCGGCGTTTACAGTGGCTTTCACCGCTAGCTCAACCGTAAACACCATTCAACCGGAAGTGCTTAGCCGGCTTCCAGTTTGAAACAGGAAGTCAGGAATCAAGTCAGGAAAAAGGTGGATATGCTAACAGCAGAGTGCTAACATGCTAACACTGACACTGCTAACATGCTAATGTGCTGCACATCAGCAGCATCTCCTGACGAACGTTTGACTGGACTGCAGCTGATTTTTAATAATAAACTCATGTGTCAGACCAAATCCAGCAGACCTGTAATCAGCCACTCAAAGGCTTTGTTTCTTTTCTTTACAGTGAGATGAGTGTCAGTAAATTATGTTTTGATTCATTCATAATGAAGTATCATTATGATAGATGCACGGCGCTCACTGACAGTGACACAGCATGACGACTAACAATGGAGCTCCAGGCTCTGTTATGACATCGTTGGGCCGGTGCCACCGGTCTGCAGCACTCATCACAAAATTTGGACAAAGCTCAAGATAAATGGAGTCGTCTGCCAGACTGTGAAATCCATAAAAATGGGCCAACAGTGCTCATGAAAAAATTAAATAAGCTTTAAAAAGTTTGTCAGGACGAGCCTCTGCCAAGTCAAAGCACAGCGTCGTGGTTCTCACCGCTGAGCAGATCTGTTTAACGTTTAGGTTTCACGTCTCGCTCAGGGGCGCATTGATGGAGGCTGCTGAGTTTGGGGAGAGCGTTATTGAATTACCTTCCCTCCTAATCCTCATGATCCTCCTGCCATCTCTATATTGCATGCCTCAGCTGAAACAACAGCCCTCCCTGGTGTTTATCTGCTCGTTATCAGGCCGGGAGAAGTGCTGCATGGAAAAGTTGTTGTACAGTTGGAGGTGATGCTTAATTTCACTCCTCTGAGACAAATTACCATCTCACATCCAAATGAAGAGAGCATTTTGATTTGGCTCGGTTAGTAACAGAGAGAACACTGCAGCAGGACGAGGATCCTGGCTCACACAGGTAACACTTATCACACTGGCTCCATCTCCAGTACAAAACAGCAGGTGGACATGATTTTCATTTTCCTGAAATCATTTCAGTTCTGAAGCTGATGAAGCCGCAGTGACGGGCTGATTTACCCCCCGGCCTCAGGCTCAGTCTCTACATGCAGACAGGCACGTAGCACTGAATTCTGGGTACTTTGCAGAAGCATCCTCTGTGGGCCCCCCCACTCTTCATCTCTTCATCTGTGTCTCTCTCCAGGCTGCTCCCACAAATATTTAGTTTGTTTTCCTACGAAAAATAATGCACCCAAATTCTTACACATCCCACATATTAAGAAAGGCTGCGATCACGTGACCAATGTGCTGACGGCGGTAAACAAGGAATCAGTCCTGAGCGCTCGTAAGGAGGCAGGTTGGGGTGTTATCGATGGGTCACACAAAAACAAACTTTCACCCGGGACTTTCCCCTGGAGTCGTGTTTCGGATCTGTCCTCACCATGTTTCTTTCTCTAAACCTAATCTCTGTAACTGTACGTTAAGGACGTAACAACATTTGTGGGACACTGATTTGTAGGATATCATACGAACTGGTCTATGAGAACACGATGCTCTCCAGCACACTTTTGAACTTTTCTACAAAGTGAGTTTACTTTCTTTCCCCTTCCTTCCTTCCTTCCTTCCTTTCTTCCTTCCTTCCTTCCTTCCTTCCTTCCTTCCTTCCTTCCTTCCTTCCTTCCTTCCTTCCTCTCTCCAACAGTCCTTCACTCAACTCCAGCTGCGTTAAAGACAAACCTAATGCAGGGCCAGACTAAACCATTTTGCGTCTTTAACCATTTGAACTCTGCAATAAAAACGGTCTGCCAGTGCCTATTTGCTTATTGTGATGTCATTTCCTGGAGCATCTTCAAATGCTTCACATCCCTCGAATCTGTACAAGCTGAACTAAAAAGTTATGTAAGTCATTAAATCATAATTACTGTAGTATTCAAAATATATATAATATTTTATTTGTTGAAAAAAGTTCAACAAATAAAAACAAAACATTTTCATCCAAAAGATTTTTAAAAATGTACAAAAATAAACAGTGATGTCATATTATATATATATATATATATGTATATATATATATATATACAGGATATAATAGGATAAGTAGGTAGGTAACAGGACAAGTGGTTACAGATAATAAAACAAAACAAAACTTTTCATTCCAGGCCTTTGAGGGACAAATACAACAGGTTCTTTTTGGACAATTGTTTTTAGCAAAAGCACTTAAAAAGTTTCCCCCTCTCCTCTATGACAGCTGATGTGTTACCATAGTGATGATGCTGTGTTTACTTGTGCCTCCATCAGGAGTCATCTGTACATGACAGACGCAGGTTTTAGTGCCAACATGAGCGGGTTGTAAAACATGACTGTCCTCAGTCCTGCAGGAAACACAGAGCAGACGTCTGATCATCTGCTGAGCAGTGTGAGTCGTTGTTGGTGAGCGCTGAAATATGATTATTGATTTTTCCATTTTGTTTTTTCTATTATATTTTCAATCTAATGAACTTAATGAAATTGGATTTTGGCTGCCTGATTAGTACAGCATCAAAGGAAACATCGTAGCAGCAGCAAACATCATTTCCCTGTTTGAAACTTTAGCAGTGTTGCTTTGTCACAGCCTTATGGTAGCAACACATTAACAGAGCCACTCCACTTATCTCTGAGTGTCCTACAGCAACTCTTCAGTCTCATCAGTCACTGAGAGTCATTATGCAAACGTCTGAAGAGAGCAGAGGCAGCAGGAGCTGACTGACAGCTGTCACACATGAGCTGCTGCAGGAACATAATCAAAGATCCACATAAGAAGCAACAACAGGAGCTTCTGACCTCACTGAACCTCTGCAGCAAAGAGCTGAACCTGACAACAACACCATGTGGGACTGTCCCTGCTCTGTCAAGTGGAGTACATTGATTTTAGGTGCTGAAGACCTCATTTACACTGAGACACTTTGGCCTTTTTAACAGAGATGGCGCTATTGAGCTGCTACCACGTCTCGTCTTTATGTCACCTTTGCATTTTTACACTGGACCAAACGACAGTGGCATCATGTCGCTCCAGTGTGTGATGTCAGACAGCATGCTGGTGTCACAGAATCAAAAGGGGCGTTACATGGAACACAACAGCGTCAGCCTCTAGTGTGACATATAACACACGTATCGACAGGTCTTTATAAACAATAACAATGACATCACATGTCAATAACAATCATTTAGCGTCCCTGTTATACGGCAGCTGATCTCATCCTCTGCTCCAACGGTAAGGAGCTCCTGGACTTCATTGTTTTCACATTTGGACATTTTCAGCTGCTGTTCTTCTCCTGTGAGTTAGCTGCTAACTGCTAACAGCTGCTCTTTAAATCTCCCGCAGTGGGTTGCAAACATTACACATCGTCAAAACATCACATCCTGTCTTGTTGTCTTGTTATACCGATTTTGTTTCAGCTCTTTACTACCTCCGATGAGGTAAAACATGATGATGTCACTGTCAAGCTGACCTTTGACCTCTTGACCTTCATTATTTTATCCTGTCAGACATTTGTGTCAAGTTTTGTCATAATTAGTGGAGGAAAGTTGTGACCAAAACATGTTTTGTGAGGTCACACTGACCTTTGAGCACTGAATTCTAATCAGTTCATCGTTGAGTCCAAGTGGACGTTTGTGCCAAATGTGAAAAAATTCCCTCCGGATGTTCTCCAGATATCACGTTCACGAAAATGAAACGGACAACCTGAAAACACGGTGCCTCCACCCAGAGCTACTGCCAGCGCAGTGGCACCAAAATTATGGTGATCATTTTTTTGTGCCATATCGTCCAGCCCCACCTTAACTTCAACCACATGAAACTATGTCAGGGTTTGTCTCCATCAGGGTTTCCAAAGAGTCTCTGAGACTCCACACAGACGAAATTTTCAGTAGTGAACTCTGAAACATGTCGTCAGTTAAAACCCTGCTTCATAAACACGATTCAGAAAATTAAGAAACGTCTCGAGTTGATAAAAAAAGTGTTGTGTTTTAGTTTTAGTGGATCAAACACAACGTACGGTCGGATTGTTCTCACTGCTTTGTGACATTTGTCTGATGGTCCTGTAGTGCAGGTAACATTTGTTTAAGAGACTCATCATCACATAAAGTCAGATCCAGTCAACACTGCTTTCTGATGACAGGATAAGTCACTGTGAGCTGTGGTAGGTGTATGACTAAACCCACACACACACACACACACACACACACACACACACACACACGCAGACATCGAGATGTTCACCTGTAAACAGAATGATTACCGACAATTTTAGGAGTGCAAACGGTAACACTGCTGGTTCAACAGCCAAGACAAGGACCATCGAAAATAAATGCATCTGTGGGCTCAGAGGATTTCTCTTCAGCAGTGTGTGTGTGTGTGTGTGTGTGTGTGTGTGTGTGGGCGCCATTCACCCATGTACAGCTCCTCCCTGCGGGGGGGTCGGCAGGGCTAATGTGCAGTGGCAGACCAGTCAACTGATGAGATTCAGTCTGAGTGAACGGAGGGAGACACAGAGACGATGAGAGAGGACAGCGTTCACCGACTGACTGAAGGGCTGATTATCTCACTGATTGATCCACTGACTCCAGAATTGATTGGCTAAATGAAATGCAATGCTGCAAAGTAACTATAAGTATATTTACTTAAGTCCTGAGTGTAAGTTCAATTTGGTGATAATGGCACTCTACATTCGTATTTCCATCCTAGTTTACTGTATTCTTTTAGTCAACATTTATATTGTGCAGCATGTAAGAGAAGCAGAGTCCTGCATCAGGTCGGGCGTCTGCAGGTCCCAGTGGCGTATGGTAGTTAGGACGGGCCCCCGTGCACGTTATTATGACGGGCCCCCGTGCAAGACTGCATCTGAACGAGCTACGACCTGACGTTTTACATCAACATACATATTACCCAGAAATCATCAGCACAAATCTGTATCTGACAAAAATACCAAATAAAATAAGACAGCATTATGGAGATGGGTTAGCCTTTACGGCGGCACACAGACCAATGGGCCCCACATTTTAAATTTAACATGAGTTCCTCTTTGAACATGTTCATATTTCTGAGGTGGCAATCTGAGTTACAAGAGCCAGCTCTCTGGTCAACACGCTGTTGGAAAGTCTGCTCTCTCTACAGGCCGCCCCGTCTCACGGACCCTATATATGCCCTATATTTCGGCCCCTGCAGGTACCCAACGTGTAAAACCACACAAAGGTGATTTGCTGAAGGTATTTTGTCATAATTTAGTTTCCTGGTTTGGTTCTGGGTCAGATGGCAGGTGCTGGATGTTAAATATATGAACATATAATGAAAATAATAATTTATTTAACTCATTATAATAATATTTTAATCTTGAATAATTTATAACAATGATTTAGTGTTTTATGAACTCTGACTGTGTGTGTCGCTGGAACATGAGGTGTGTTACTGACAGGCGCAAGAAGCAAAAATATTCATCTTAGTTGTTCTTCCTGATTTATGTTAGTTTAAAATTATTATATCTCAGTGTTGGATGTATGAAATGTCCTAAAATGATTACTTTCACAGTGCTGCCTCACCAAACAGTGCGTGTTATTTATTAGATTTGCAGTTTTGGCGGGGAGCAGGTGGAGCTGGTGTCCCATGAACAAAGGCAGTGTCCTTGCCACCGCCGCCTCAGGTTTGCTTCTAGCTTGAGGCCCTTTGCTGTGTGTCGTCCCCTCTCTCACACTGAATCTGTCCTGTTCAATAAAGGCAGAAAAAAGCCCAAAAAAGAATCAATAAAAAAAGATTTGCATTTTTGGGTGGGGTGCCTCCTCAGCTGTACTCTGTGCTTCCTCTGTTTGAGCTTTCTGTATCTACAGAATAACATCAACAACAGTTTAATGGTGGAGCTACATGTGACTATGACCTCACTGTCTGTTGTGTGTTGGTGCGGCACCGTCTGTCTGGAACACGTCACTTAGTTTGATTGATTGAATTCAAAATATATTGAACACGCTGCTATGTTCTACTGTGAGTGATGAAAAAATGGATTTGATTTTTAAACAGTAGCCTTTTCTTGGTGGTGTTTAACTTTTCTGAGGATATTTCATGGGTTAGTCACCGACCAAGCAAAGTATTTGACGACTTTGGCGTGAGACAGAGTGTCCTGATGAGTGACTTGCAGCCACATGTCACCACCGTCCAACACCAACCACGTAAAGCAAAATCAAATTTATCAAAAATATAGCAGCGCTGACAGAGACAGTGAGTGACATCATACATTTGGCAGGTAGGTCGTAGGCTGGTCTTTGTTCATGTGAAGGCCAGAAGCACAGTGGACTGGACTGCATGAGTGAATGAATGAAGGATTCAGACACATCCACTCTGCAGGAAACACTGCTGACAGGATGATTCACCTTCCAAACCCCAGCAGTGTGATGTGAGGCCAACTCACCTCTGAACATGACGCATGACTCACTGAGACAGGAAGCTTCACAGACACAGCCAAGAGCGCAGCACTGATAAAGTAGATGGCTCCATGAATGAATGAATGAATGAATGAATGAATGAATGATGGAAACCTTCACACAGCTACAAAATAAAACTCTCACATCTGAGCTCTCTATCCCACGACTGCTGTTCATACAGTCTCCATCCACTCTGCTTTCACGTGGCAGATTTGATCTGAGAGACACAGCGTCTGTCGACTCTCCCATCAGGCGTTACGCTCTCTTTAACGAGGCCACCTGGTGCTGAGCCAGGCGACTTAATGAAAACACAAGACAACAAGATAAGTTCAAGTTCAAACTTAATTGTCCCAAAAAGGGAAATTCACAGAGTAAACAGCGCAGCATACACAGCTAGCATACTGCAATACACACGCAACATACAAGCTGCAGGGAGCATTAATATTTCATATGAAAACAGTGTGAGCTCTGGACAGAGTGCTGTTTCTCCTCCATCCATCACGGCCAAGGAAACCTATTCGAAAATGTCAAACACAAAATGATTGTGACTGGATTTCATCATCCTAAAAAGCTAATAGCATTCCTGATGAACGGCCCTCAACATGGCAGACACAGAGGAGGATAAAGAACCACACATTTATGATCTACATTGTTTATTAACACCAGCTGTTTGATGATGAGCCGCTGTGAGGATTTAACCAGCTGCTCCTCAGTAACTTGACGTTTCTCCGTGATCACACCAACTTTTACATCCACACAGTAATGATGAAGCTGCTGGTCTCAGTGGTGGGTCTGCACCGTTCCCCCCCCCCCATAACCTTTTGTTCCAAAGTGAGACATCCACTCCTTGAAAATGTCATACCTGCTCAGAGTGTTAATACAAAAGGATTGATTTGTTCAGGTCATTTACTGGACGTCCTTGGTTGAAAGAAGCTCTTTTATAGACTGGATAGTTAATAAGTTAGAGATTCTGAATGTCGACCTTCAGAGAGAGAGAAGAAATGACTTTCTTCTCTCAGATTGGATATAAAGCCTTCTGAAATAGAATTATTCATTTCTGCTCTACACGAGAAAGAAGAGACTTTCAGCACAAACACCTGAACAGACGTCTCTATTGTCCACTCACAGGGAAACTTGTCTTTGGCTTCACAGGAGCTTCATCTGCAGCGGGTTTACATACATGACATGAGGACAACAAATAAGTAATAAGTACTTATTTGGGCTATAAGTAATTTTTGGACTTGTAATCCCATAAACATACATTTAATACTGTTAGATTGGGCCGGAACAACACTATCACCACACTGCTGATGTTATCTGTACTGTAATTTTTATAGTATTATAATATTATTCATTGATTGATTCTTTCATTCATTTTCTGTAACCGCTTATCCTGTTGGGGGTCACAGGGGGTGGAGCCTATCCCAGCTGACACTGGGTGAGAGGCGGGGTTCACCCTGGACAGGTCACCAGACTGTCACAGGACTGACACATAGAGACAGACAACCATTCACACTCACATTCACACCTACGGACAATTTAGAGTCACCAATTAACCTGCATGTCTTTGGACTGTGGGAGGAAGCTGGAGCACCTGGAGGAAACCCACGCTTACACAGGAAGAACATGTCAGAGCACCTGGAGAAAACCCACGCTGACACAGGGAGAACATGTCGGATGTCCGATTTATCACTGTCTGCCATTATTTAAAATTCTTAATCGTCTCTTTGGTTGAATCTCGTTTGAACTACACTGCACTGCCTCCACACTCTCCAGTGGAAACGTACACAAATAGGGACAAAATTAACGCAGAGTACGTAAAGAAGGCTCCGTCCATCTTTGTCTCCTGGGTCTCATCTATGAAATGATGCATAGGATCCATACTAAAAATGTATGATCAAGCTTCACCTCACCATCTGTGTCACCAATGTCCTGTCTCTAAAATGTTCGTAAGCATGGGTCAAAGTTCCTCTCATCAGGTTTGTTCTTAAGGATCAAAACATTGTGTGTACACAGTGTTTATAAATGAGACCCCACATCTAATGTTGAGAACAAATGAGCCCTGACGGTGTTCATTACAGTAACTTAATAGAGGACCTACAGAGGAGGTGGTGGAGGTGGGGGGGGGGTTCAAGTGAACCCGAACACACCCAGACACAAATGGGACGTATACAGTTTGCAGATGACTGTGTTGGCTAAATAAGACGACCCTGATTATGAGACGACACGCCCTGCTGCATGCTGCTGCATGAAAACCTCGTCCCGGTCCCATCGTTCTCTGTTACTCGTCTCATGTTTATACAGTCACTTCCTCTCGCTTCAGTGCTTCCCTTCCCTCCTCATTTCCCTAAGTGCCTTTGTGTGTGCACACGTGGGAAGTATACGAACACACTGTCATGGAAACACATCACATCGCTGGTTTAAACGGCAGCAAATGAACCTTGAATTTGCCGGGGAGATTTAGTGCATGGTCTGAGTCTGCGACGTCCAATTAGGAACGCATTGTTCTCTTCCATTCATTTAGCAGACATTAAAGCTCAGAGCCGTTTGGGCGCGGTGATTATAGAGCCACACTGCTGTTTGTCAATCAACAAGCTGGCGAGTTCAGAGCTCAGGTGGGCCTCGCTGAGACTGTGCTCCGATGGAAAGAAAATCAATGTCAAACAAATTGATTACACTTACTTCATTAAATTCTGATTTAATGAGTTTATAATCAAACCATTTTCCTCCAGGTTAATTCAATTTGGGCCGAGTCTAGTGGCTTATTGCCTGCACCCGTTTGTGTGACTGCCGGAGGCCTCCAGACACGTGATTATGCACTCGATAGTTTGTGGTGACTTCAGCTGTCGTGTTGTTCTGTCAACACTTCACCAAAAGATCATTCTGCAGAGATGATTTAACATCCACACTGAAGGCAAATCTGAGTCTGTCCTGAACTCTGGCTCATATTATCAATGACTGACCTACAGTTAATTCACTCATGTACTTTACTGAAGTATGAACCAACTAAAAACACCAAAATATCAAGATGTGACTGATTATAAAACTTTTCACATTATGTTCTGAGCAACTAATCAGCAGTGTGCCCAGCAGTGTCCAGGAGTTGCTCCAGCTGAGAGAAACCTCTATATTCAAAAAACACCAATAACTGAACTTTTATGTTCTTTGATTAGTATATGAAAGATAATATAAGACCAGAGGAGTTTTTAACTTCTCCCTGACCCTTCGACCATGAACAATATTGTTTGAGTTGCTCACTTGTTTCTTATATGTTGCTGAGGATCCATTTTGTTTTTGTTTGATTGACTAAGAGAAAGCATGCTGGTTTGCAGACTGCAAAATGTGACTGGATAGAGCAGGACATCCTGGTGTTTTTGGCACTCTGCATTTAACGTACTCTGTTTTGGGACGTACTAAATGTTTTTCTGGCGTATTAAATAGTGGTGTGGGTATTAGAGTGCACTGACTGGAGCTCTTCTTCTTCTTCTGCAGTGGTTAAATGATGCCGACCAGCGCTCTCGCTCTCCCTCCATATATATATATTGTAGCCAGCAGCCTTCGACACCATCAATCACTCCATCCTGCTCTCACGACTGGAATCATCTCTCCACATCAGAGGCACAACACTCTCCTGGATTCACTCCTACCTCACCAACCGACACCAGTTCATCAGTATAAACAACTGCACCTCCCCCACCGCTCCCCTGTCCCAAGGTGTCCCCCAGGGGTCGGTGCTTGGTCCCCTCCTCTTCATCCTCTACATGCTCCCCCTTGTCAACATCATCCGTTGTTACAGCCTCCAGTTCCACTGCTACGCCGACGACATCCAACTGTACATCTCCACCAAAGCCATCACCAACACCACCCACTCCACACTCACCAACTGTCTCACTGAAATAAAATCATGTATGCAAACAAACTATCTCCAACTGAACAGTGACAAATGGGACATAATCATCATTGACCCCACATCCCGCACCAAAGCCACCCACAACCTCTGCCCCACCTTCGATAACTGCACTCTGTCTCCCTCACCACACACCCGCAACCTAGGAATCATCTTCCACAGCCAGCTAAGGTTTGACCACCACATCAATCACATCACCAGGACTGCCTTCTTCCACCTCAGGAACATCGCCCGTCTCCGCCCCTCACACACCTTCTCTGCTGCAGAAACCCTCATCCACGCATTTATCACATCCAGACGGGACTATTGCAATAGCATCCTCTATGGCTCATCATTCAAACTCCTCAATAAACTTCAATACATCCAGAACTCTGCTGCCCGCCTGCTCACCCACACCCGCTCCCGAGACCACATCACCCCCGTCCTCCAAAACTTACACTGGCTCCCATCACACATCGCATACAGTTCAAAATCCTCCTCCTCACACACAAAGCACTCAACAACCAGGCCCCCTCCTGCCTCACACACCTACTCCACACCCCCCCCCCGCGACCTCCGCTCATCCGTATCTGCACACACCTCCCAACATTCAAGACCATGCTCAAAACTCACCTTTTTAAATCAGCTTTTAATGTTTAATTTTGTATGTTTTATACTGTTTTATTGCTGTTTTTATTCTGACTTAGCTCTATTTTATGATTTTTTAAAAACTGTGATGTGTCTTTGAGCATTTGTTTAAAGCGCTTACAAATAAAATTTATTATTATATTATTACATTATATATACTATATATAAAAGAGGAGTGGGTGGATTTCAGTCACGTTTTCTTTTCTTGATTTTCTGGAAATTCAGTTTACATTTCTGTTAAATTAGGATGAAACCTGACTCATGTGTCAAAGAGAGAAAGAGTCATTTATCAGAACGTGTTTTTATACTGAGAGAGGAAATCGCAATTATCAAGTGAACCTTTGGAGCGGGTGACCTTTTGACAACAAAGACAAAAAGATGGAGGTAATAATCTTCCCTCTAAGTGTTCCCTCGGCCTGCCGTGACACGTGGCCTTCATGCTGCTGGACGCATCAGTCAGCCCCGTGATTTTCTCTTATTCTGAATTAATGCTGAAACAAATTAATGGTTTCGACTTGAGCTTGATGAATGTCAGAGCGAGAGTGGAGTTAGTCTGCGGGGACGCTGCGGTTGTTATTGATCACAGTCTGAGTGTGTGTGTGTGTGTGTGTGCATATGTTAAAGACAGGAAGTGTGGAGTGAGAGATGCCCCATTCATTACTGTCATTATGCGTCATCAGCTAATACTTGGAGAATTGAGCCGAGCGATCAGAGGGCTGTAACGATTTCTGGCAGCTTCCCTCTGCGGGGGGATCCTTGTTACGGCACCAACGAGGAAGACAAAGGAGATGACAGGCTGACAAGCGGTCCCAGTGCCCCAGTTTATGACATTAATGAGCGGAAGAAAAGAGACAAGACAAAGTGAGGTTATGTGAAGTGCTGGTTTGTTTGAAAGCAGAGAGGGGAGACGGAGGGAGCAGACAAAGGTTGATGATGTGTGTTTGTGTGGGAGATAAAGGGAGGAAACACTGAGGAAGAACAAGAGCAGAGAAATTCACATTTTGTCTTTTCTCTCTCTGCGATTGTGTGAAGTGCAAAGAGTGAGAAATACAGGGCAAAAAATAGAGTCTGAAAATGATGGAACATCTTCAGATGATTATATAACTCGTGTTAACATGGACAGGATTTGCATGCCTTAAAGGCAAACAGGAGGAAGAGTCTGCAGCCATGCTAACAGCTCTGTTAGGCTGTGTCACACAGCTGGGCTGTGAGCTCACTGCTAACACAGCTTAGTCCTGCATCAAAAACATTCACCTTTGTTTTCTGCCCCAAATATCTCATCTTGGTACAACCAGTAGGAATGATGACAGGTCTCTTCAGGTCGGGGTTGTTCAGCTTGTGCACCTCTAAAGGCCCTGACACACCAAGCTAATGGTCGGCTGTTGGTTAAAGTTGTTGATGAGCATCTGTCACTAGTTTTTGCAGTGTGTCCTGCACAAGCATCCAGGAAAGCAGTTCAGCCCTGCAGCCAGTTTTTCCCAGTGGCCACTCTGAAGTGGTATTTCAGCTGCAGCCCAAATATTATTTCACCCATAGACAGCCATTATAAAGAGACGTGTGTAAAACAGTTGTCAGGACACCTGGAACCGCAAACAAGCCAAAGTATGACTCTTTGTATTCTGAGTTTTTGATCCATGCAGGTTTCACCTTTGTAAAAATTTCCTTGAGCTGAGAAAAGTGATTTAAAAATCTGTGACATCATCACAATGTAAAGTCTATGAGCTGAGTGGGAACTCGTGGGCGGGGCCTGCTGGCTAAAACACTTTTGTGCATATTTAATCGGACACATACTGCGAGAGTAAACCCAGAAGCTGGTGTATGCGCTGGGTGAGCAGCTCCATTGCAATGAATGAACGCCATCTTGGGATCAGATATCTAGTTATCATTAAAATGTATGGTCTTATGGTGCTAGCGGCTCTTTTCTGCTTTCTTTTTGGCTCGACTGACGTTGGTTTGCATATTGAGATCAGAACAGACGTGTTATATTAGGTAAGACTTTGTTTTTAGTGCTTGTGCTTGTGTTTGTGCTTCTGTTAGCCAGAGCACAGTAAATGTTGTTATATGTTCTTTTTATTTTGGTCTTTGTTCTTAAACATCAGGTTGTGTTAATTATTATTATTATTATTATTATCAGCATGCTAACGTGCTAACAATTAAAATGCTAACATGCTAACATCAGCAGGTATTTTGTTCACTTAGTTTAGTGTGTTTGCTGGTTCACCATAAACACAGAGTCCAGCTGAGGCTGATGTGAATGTTTGAGTTCTGCAGGTATTTAAACCAAAGTATTTGACACAGTAACATGTTGACCTGATGGTGGCGCTAGATTAAAATTTAAAGGAAGTTATTACGGTTCATCCTGAGGGGAATGTGAATGTTTGCGCATTATTTCTTGGCAATAATCACGTACATGTTGAAACACTCCAGTCTGGACCAAAGTGACGGACCAGTGAAGCAACTGCCCGACACGCCAGCGCTGGCGTCCCTGCAGCCGTGCCACTAGTGCAGCTAAAAATTTCTTGGGTTCACAAACAGAAGAATAATAGCAGCCAACATTTCAGCTCTCAGACTGTCAGTGCTGCTCAGATTGCTTGACTGATTCACTGGAGCTTTCTCGCCCAAGGAACACAGTTGCTCTACTTTTGACTTCTTTGTGCTATGTTGACTTCCTGAACTGATAAACCCACAGAAACTCTCCCACAGACTCACACAAGGTGCACTGTTGTGACTAATCAATGAAGGATCAAATCTCCAGAGGCAAATCATGCACACAGCCTTCATCATCATCATCATCATCATCATCCTCAGAGAGGTATGAGTGGCATTACAGGGTCAAAGAGCTCCTGAATCTCCATCAACCAGTGGGCTGCAGTTTTCCTTTGCCTCCCGAGGAGCTGAGGAGGAGCAGGGGTAAATCTTCTGGAGTAAATATTTGTGTATATTCTGCATTTTGTAAACAGTCCCTCTCCAGCAGTGCAGCAGTAATTCGCTGTGCAGCCAGTGAGAGTGGTGGGATCACTGCAGTGGATGAATCTGCATGTAAGACAAAGAAGGGCGCATTAATGGGCACCACAGAAGAAGCCATTGTTTTTTCAGTCCCAGCAGATATGCAGAATAATCATGAGGGACAGAACCCCGGCTGCACGGCCTCATTAATGATTTCATTATTTCTGTGAGTCACTACGTCCATGTTTGAAGCTGATGTTTCTTTTTGTCTCGTTCTCTCATTATACAGTGATGTCATTATAATTTCACCCCTTTATTCTTCTCATCCACTTCTCATCATGGTGCTGTTACAGCTATTTATGTAACCAATGTTTCCAGAGCACAGCACTCTTCAGCCACGGCAGCAGCATCAGTCGGTCCGCTGCGTCGCTCCAGACTGAAATATCTCGACAGCTATTTAAAGGATTGTCATCAAGTGTTGGTGAGAGACTCGTGCTCCCCTGAGGATGAGTCCTTAAAACTTTGGTGATCACCTGACTGTTTCATTAAGTGTTAACATTTCTGATTTTGAGTTACATGTGAGGGCAAAATGATGAAAGGATTGTGATGAAATGTAGTTCATCATTCCTGTTCTCCTGTGTCTATTGTTTGTCCGACACATTTTAGATGAAACCACGCCCACTACACTGTAAACCCCCAATCCATCCATGACACAACATTTCAATGTAAAGTCCACACAAATGCTCCGGACTGTCAGATTATATAAAAACTTCATGTTCACTTGATGCTAAAACTCATCTCTTGTGAGCCTGACATCATTTTAATAAGTTGCACAACAATTTTTGAGTTTTGACTTAATTTGACTAAAATGTATAGAGATGATTTCCCCTCATTAGTTTGCAGCCAATAAACACTAAACATATTGTGGCGTGTTGGTGCTAAATGGGCGGAGCTTCCCAGCATGCTTTGAGACATTGGGTCTCATTCATGAAAAGTGAGTAAATCTGTGTGCAGATTTGCACATAAAAGCCTACGCTACTANTGTCAGAGGTGAAGCGTAAACGGTTTGATATGAAACTGGAGGCAAAGAAACGCATAAGCACACACAAAAAAATACAGCGGTCATCAAACAAACAGAAGATTCATTTGTGGGGTTTTGAATGAAGTGGGAACGGGAAACCAGAGATGTTTTGTGCGTAATGGATAAACTATAAATCAGTGATGGCTGTCGGATTGTAGAGCTATTTAACATTTATTTTAACAAATGATACGGATAACATATAGCCTACAGCAGTTTGTATGCATCGTCTTCAAATTATTTGAATCTTAATAGCCTAAAGCTCTGTTTTATACAACGTAAATTAAACATTTTTCAAATCAGATTTATTCATTCAAATGATCAAAAAGCCAAAAAAACCAAAACAAAAACGTGTTATCTCAAATAATTCTTTCAGAGTTAGTGACCTCCCGCCGGATATTAGAGCGTGGCTCCGTTCCCAACAACACAGACAGAGGTCGATGCTCTCAAATGGGCATTTCTCTTTCTCAGAAGCATCTCCTTCTTGTCACACGGTGAAAAATATTTCTAAGAATAAACTGAGAATGCATCACTGCATTGCACAAAGTGTAACATGGCAGAAAAGAAAACAAAATGGCGGTCAGTGCGGCATGAGAAACAAAGTGAAATAAAATACTCCACTGGCTGCTTGTCATGAAAGACTTTCCCAAAGCTCTCAAAGTCCATCAAACGTCTCCCCGACCATCTCTCTGGCCGTCCACTTCGGCCTCAGACATTTACAAAACTAGCGAGACATTCTCAACACTGCGCTATACTGTACGTGGTCCCACAGCAAATTCCACAGTAGTGTCACCTCTGACACTGAACATTAGTTCTGCCACATAAATACAGATAAGCAACAATGAACTAAAGTCTCAGCTTTAACCTTTGCAATCATGCACATAAAAGGTAAAATACCTTTTATCCATTGACTCAAACACATGAGATTTACATCTTAACCTGAATGAATTAAATGATTTATTTAAGTATTTATTCAATTATGGACCTGGTTATGCATCCAGCTCATTTTAAACTAAACATTCTTTAAACAGCACTTACATAGAGTGTCAAACATAAAGTTGTGCTGAGGTGAACAAAGAGCACTTCCTGGTTCAGATTCATCTCTTTGCCTTATTCTTGCAATCGAGAAACCTCAGCTCACCACAACATGTTTTTATTGTTCATGAAATTAAAACGTGGTAAAATGTGCACTAAAGGTTTTTATGTGATACAGAATTAAATACTCAAACAACAACAACAGTTAAGTTAAACAGACATAAACTTCCTGTCAGACGAGGGTCATGTGACACATTTATTTTGTCTCAAAACTTTTATCTGACTGTTTTGTGCTAAACTAAAAGTTTTAAGTGTGAGCTGTTTTTTAAAAAAAAAAATCAAGTTTAGTGAATTAGGGTTTAAAGTGTTTAGGCCAAAAGCGAGCTGCCAGAGGCCGAGGCCTGATGATTGGCTGCCAACCTTCTGCTGCGAGTAGTACACACTGCGTCACAGCTTGAGTTTATCAGTGGCTTTAAACAACACCCTTACCAAAAAACAAATTCCTTCCTCTCATCTCGTTTACGTGCGAATGCCTCCCCTGTGTTTATCTGGTTTTCAGTTGCTGCAGCTGTTGAAGGGAAACTCGGCTGATTTTCAACCAGCTCTCATTGCATTACACATGTGAGCAGTGTTTGGTTTCCCCCTGTGCAGGAAGCTCCCTGCTGATCCTCAGGCAGAAATTCATTGAAATTAACTGACAGATGAGTGAGGAGCCTCGTGTGTTTGGCCCTCCCAAGCGCTGCGAGTGCACAGAGGGACGATCTTTTGCCTGCACACACTGTGATGACACAGAGCTGGTGGAAAATCTGCGATGTCCCCATCCATCCATCCATCCATCCATCCATCCATCCATCCATCCATCCATCCATCTTCAACTGTTATCCAAAGCCGGGTTGTGGGGGCAGCAGGTCAAGTAAAGTCCTCCAGACGTCCCTCTCCACAGCAACACTCTCCCGCTCCTCCTGGAGGACCCCGAGGTGTTCCCAGACCAGATGAGATCTATAATCCCTCCAGTGTGTTCTGGGTCTGCCCCGGGGCCTCCTACCAGCTGGACCAGGAGGATCCTGATCAGATGTTGAACCACCTCAACA
>NC_065529.1:51572588-51583383 GCF_006386435.1 Epinephelus moara | reverse complement strand
TTTAAATTAAAAGTTTCACCGCATTTTTATTAGCTTGGTGCTTTTATTTTTACGAAAAGGCACATCCATCGAATTCCGGATCCTGTCTCACTCGCCCTGGTTCCGTTTCCTTACCAAAACGGCCACTAACGGCCCCAGACTAAGACACCCTACAGAGGAAACTCATTTCAGATGCTTGTATCTGTGACCTCATTCTTTCGGTCACAGTTTCTCCTTACAGTATATCGCCAAATTCCAAGCTGCTGCACACGCCTTTACTGGCTGGACCTCCCCCTGACTCCCAGCTGGATCAGCAAACCTTTCAGGGGGAGTGAAGTGTAGAGACTGCGAGCCAGCAGCAGGCTGGAAGTCAATCGTTGGGTCGTGACGTGTGGCAGCTCGCTTTCGATATAGAGGTGGGCGTGGTTTAATCTATGGTGGGTTGGAAAACATTTGGCGCTCCTCCTCTCGGGATGAACTGTAAAAACTTTGTGGATCCTCTGACTCTTCCTTTGGCGCCATCATCAGGTCAACATGTGTCCAATACTCAGTCAATACATTCACATCAGCCTCAGCTCAACTTACTGCTGATGACCAAACGTTAGCAAGGTAGACATTTCCTCTGCTCAACATTAGCATGTTAGCATTGAGCTCAGAGCACTGCTGTGCCTCTGGGTCTGCAGACTCTCAGTGCTGCTTCCTGTTTGTTTGATTCTACCTT
Organism: Epinephelus moara; assembly: GCF_006386435.1. Taxonomy (NCBI): domain Eukaryota; kingdom Metazoa; phylum Chordata; class Actinopteri; order Perciformes; family Serranidae; genus Epinephelus; species Epinephelus moara. Next base: position 51,582,683 of record NC_065529.1, on the reverse strand, counting down.
TACCTCGAGAAACTGATTCACTGAAGTTTATCAGTGCAGAGATGGGAGGTCACAGTCAGCCTGGAACCTTGTAGATGATGTTCGCTGACATGAGGTCCCAACCCCAGAGAGGTCACCCTGTGCAAAAAAGCACCCTGCTTCATCATGCATGGTTATTCTTCAGTCAGAGGAATATTTGTTCTGACCTTTGCACTCGCTGCTGAGGGTTGTTTTCAGAGGATGCTACAGCATGTATCCAAAAGTGTTTTGCATTTTTCAAAATTAGGATCCCACTGCCCTGCAGACAGTTCAAGGTTCAACATATTCATCTATGAAAACATGTCAGTTATATCTTAATATTTCTGCAAAATTCACCCAAAACACCCATCAAAGGCAAACCTACAGTGAACTGAAAGCTGTTCCATTTTTAGTACATGTAAATGCGTGATCTCATTTGACAGGTGACGCTGTGGAGTTTCTTCCCCAACAGTCAGAATCAATACAAGTGCTTCTATCATTGACTTACAGTAGTTTAACCACACTGAAGTAGAATATTTTATGACACAGCCTTCTCTCAAGAAAAACAACCACATGCCTCCATCACCACTTCCTGTATGATGCCCTTAAATTAATCAAATGATAATCAAGCTTCTAATGACCAGAACTGGGAGATGTTATTTAGAAATCACAAGTTTTTCCAAGGTTTTATCTGAGCGCTTTCAAAAAAAAAGGTTAAAACAATGAAGTGATTAGTGTTCATTTTGAGAGCTATTTTAGATTTAGCCTGAGTCACTTTTTAGTCATTTTTATCCTTCATAGTTTTAGTCGACAAGAATTCAAAACATTTTAGTAATTATATTGTTTATATGTTTTTTCTCTTCAAACTAATCCAGTGAGGCTGATTCATGGATCATAAATCAGACTAAAGGTGACAGGTTGTATAAGATAATGTGTGTGTCATGTCTCCAGCAGTGTGTGACAGGTTTAAGGGCTGATTTACGAGCACACACTTACTGATCATCATCTGAAAAGCTCAACATCTCTCTATTTATGCTCTCAACAAATAACTAATGTGAGCCAACTAGGATTTGTCCCCAGGTTCATTGTAAACTCTGACTTATCCATGTGACTGTTAAGAAGCAGAAACATAACTTGTTTCTTCATGTGCAACATGTTAGTCTGGAGGTTTAAACTGGTGTCCTCTCACAGAGTTGGTGATTCAAACTAAACTTTCATCTCTGTCAGAGAAAACTGATCTGAGTTCAGACTGTTTACTTACAGCACAGCTACACTCACAGATAACTGAGCCTCCTACCTGCCTGTCAAACACCATCAACCCACAAACCTTCTCCAGTCCGGACTGAGTGGAGTCCTGCGGGGTGAAGCTGTGAAGGCTGCGAGCGGAGCTAGCTGCTAACAGCCACCGCTGCAACTAACAAACTCCACAAATCCATTCAGCAGCTCCACCATCCACAGTCAGACACACACGGCTGATTATTTACTGCTGAATTACAGCTCACAACTCACACCAACCCAAACATCCTGGTGCAGACTATTTACTGGAGTTTACCAGCCTGTCGCTCATCAACGTCTGAAGATCATTACAAGCTGTCAGTGTCCGACAGTCCACCACCAACATTTACATCACGTCTTGTCTCATTTATCAAGATCTATTTTTTGCTCGTCATCGACTCGTTTTCGTCACAGAAAGGTGGTCATTGATGAAAAATTTCTATCCTAGTTTTTGTCATCGACATTATCACTGGTACTAAATGTGTGAATCTGAGTGAAAAACTATTCAACACAGACAGAAATGTATATTTAGAAGCTTACTGTGTACACAAACGCTTTTAGAAAATCAAAATCAATAATAAAAGACTGTTTGACAAACCTGGAAGTGGTATAAATATTTATGTCTGCATGTCTGTTACTTGTTAGTGAAATTAAATTCTTAAAGACTTATTTAATTTATCTTTTGCAACTTGTGAAACACCTTCATCATGGAAATGTGCCAGAGTAACCCCTCTTCATAAAGGAGGTGACACCACAGACATTAATAATTATAGACCGATCTCAATTATCATTAGTATAGCAAAAATATTTGAAAAACTAATCTTTAATCAATTATCTAAATATCTTAATGACCATAACATATTATCCCCACACTAATCTGGTTTTCGACCTAACTATTCTACCACCACTGCTCTTTTAAAATTTACAAATGATATACTGTCAGCATCTGACAGCAATATGCCTACAGGTGCTATATTCATTGACCTTACTAAAACATTTGACATGGTTGATCATTATCTTCTTTTAGACAAATTATATGCTATTGGTCTTTCTAATGACTTTTTATTATTTTTTTTAACTCCTTTCTTCATTACAGAAGTCAGTGTGTTTCCTTTCAGGGTAGCCAATCAGACTTCAAGATTATTGATGAAGGTGTTCCACAAGGCTCATCCTTAGGTCCTCTCTTGTTCTCCATCTTTATCAATGATCTTCCTCAAATCTGTTCTGACTGCCAAATTCATTTATATGCAGATGACACTGTAATATACTCCTCCAGCTCTGATATCTAACAAATTCAACACTCTCTACAATCTGATTTTAATTTGGTTCAAAAATGGTTTTCTTCAAATAAGCTTCTTTTGAACAAGAAAAAATCATATAATATGTTTTTTTGCACTCGACCTGATTCTTTGTCTTTAAATAAAAAACTGGTGTATTGGTTTTCTTGATGGAACAACAATAGGAAAAGAATTTAAATATCTGGGCCTCTGGCTTGATTCCCAGATATCCTTCAAACCTCATATCAACTCAATCTCCAAGAAAATATTTGGTTGTCTGAAATCACTTTATCGTTCTGTTGATTGTTTCTCACAACAAGAAAGAAAAGAAAATAATTATAATGCAATTGATATTTCCAATATTAGACTATGCTGATGTTATCTATGGGAACAAGTCTCCTTCCTCTTAATGAATTATATTATAGTCTTTGTAGATTTGTGCTCAGGTGTCCATATAGAACCCATCACTGTCTAATGTATGAGTCCTTGAACTGGCTGGCCAAGTCCAGAAGGTAATTCCATTGGTCATTATTTATTTTCAAGTGTATTTATTTCAATTTCCCTTCATATTTGAAACAATTTTAATTCCTTTCAGTTCACAATACAGCCTAAGGCATATGGATCATCTTTATTTCCTTACACCTAGAATCAGCAAAGAAATCGGTCATCGTGCTTTAAAATTCAAAGCTCCATCAGATTGGAACAACCTTCCTTGCTCACTTAGGTCTATCACTTCTTTTCATATCTTCAAATCATCTTTAATTACACATTTTCAAACATCATGCTCTTGTTTCTGATTTATCTTTCCTTTTCTCTCTACGACTCATTCTGTTCATACTTGCTTTCCTTTTGTTCATGTACTGTACTGTATATACCTTATGCATTCACCTTGCATACACTATGAGTGTATTTGTGTATATAAATATGTATACTGGATTGTGCATGCATGCAAATGTATTTATATGGGTGTGTGTAAATGTATGCTTATGTGTACACAAGCCCACCTCTACGTATGTACTTTCGCAGAGGGTTTTCTGATTGTATTTTGATTGTGTAATACTGGCTGGTGGGGGGGGGGGGTGGCTAGGTTTGGGGAGCATTGTTGGAGTGTGCATGTGTGTGTGAGTGTGTGTGTGTCCTTGTGTTTATATGATTAGTATTATGTTTTGTATTTAATTTTTATTATGTTTGTATTGCTTATATTTGTCATTATTTGTAAGGACCCCTTGAAAATGAGATGGCACATCTCAAGGGGCTATCCTTGAAATAAAGAAAGAAATTCCTGTTTTAAGCAGTAAATGTTTTCAGACTAAATTAACTGTGTTTTTACATCCTGTCAGTCTTTTCTACTTTAGGTTTATTCAACATTTGATATGAATATAACTGATGATAAATTAATATTGACAGTTTACTGCTGTTCAGACATTACAGGTGATGTCAGGAGCTGCCTGCAGGGCTGCACTTGTGTTATTAATGGCTGCCACCAGGAGGAAAGCTACTGAATAGATTCAATGTTCTGTACCTGCACTACAAAAATAAACCTGGATTTAAAGACTATAATAACACTGTTTTGATTCAGGTTAATTCTACACTCAGAGCTGTTTGTCTCCTCAACTGCAATCATGCCACACACAACCACATCAATATGCTCTCACAGTAATTACACAGCTGTCTACTGTAACGCTGTCGCCATCATTCTCAACTCATCATATCAGTGACGTGAGAGTTTGTCTCTCACTACCTGTTAGACACCAAACACACACTCCTGTTCAAAGCTTGGTTCATATCATTTTAATAGTTTCTTTAGTTTGTTGTTTAGAGCACTGGATCCCAACCTGGGGGTCTCGACCGCCATTAGGGGTCACCAAAGCTTCACGGTGGGTCTCAAGGCCTTTTTGATTTTAATAGTTGAAAGAAAACTGCAGCATTTCATTCATTTATGTGCAGAAACCTTAAAGACATTGTTACTTTTAAAGTTTAGATTACTATTTAAGATAAAGACGTAGCCCCCTGCGACCCTGCGTCCACATATGAGGACATCACATTTCAGTTTGGCTGCACCTTATACTTCATTCTGCTTAACTTCAACCTGCTGTCCTCGTACGTGGACACTTTTTGTGCCATCTAGTGGCAACAAAAGCACAGTACACTAATCCATGTAAAACAAGATGGCGGCCATCTCTGCCGAGTCAGTCTGCAGCTGATCCCGACACAGAGTGAACAAGGAACAAAAGCTGAACAATTTTTAATGCTGAAACTTGTTTATTAATGATTTATAATGTCTGTTATCATCATCTCGGGACTTAATGATTGTGTCATTTGAGAACGCTGGGACTAAAGGGGTCCCTGAAGGAAGGAGGATTGGAAGGTTTGGAGTGATGTCACTTATTGTCTATCCGTACGTTTGGCTTGTTTTGTCTTTTAAATTGTTTTCATCGGTGTTGTTTTGTAGACGAGGCGCCACTTTGTTGATCCAAATAAAGAATAAAGAGTAGTGGGGGGAGGGGGGGCGGGGGGAGGCACAGCGTGGAGCGTAAACATGTAACATCTGTATGCAGGCTGCAGTCTGTATGCAGTGTTTGGAAGTGGTGACAACAGTGACAGCTCAGGCAGAGGAGCATGCAGCCTGAGAGTGGGAGGAAGAGGAAGAGGAAGAGGAAGATGCTCTGCTGCAAGTGAAAACAGAACCAAAGAAGAAGAGTTATTGTTCATAAATCACCTCCATGTTCCTGAGGTTTAGAAAACAGATGTCGTTTCTCAGAGAAGTCGGATAGAAATGTTTTCCTGACTAAATCGTACAGCGTGCTGTGCAGATATCTGTGCTCGCTCACAAGCAGGTCAAACACTGTTGTTAGAGACAGGAGAGAAACACAGAGATGTATTCATTAAAGCCACAGCTCATTATGGATTATTCTGATTTATTACAGCAAAGGTCACTGCTGGTCTCCACTGCTGCTGACACAGAAACAGGACGGAGTCACACTCAAAGACAAAACTAATGAAGTCCAGAGGACGAGTGTGTGAGCAGATGTCTGACAGTCGCTGTTTCACGGCTCGAATCCAAAATAGTGTGAGTCGAGCTCAGCTCCCAGCAGCGGAGCAGCAGGTCAGACCTGCAGTGACGAGCTGCACTTCTCCTCCGGCTGCAGCAGCGTGAGAGAGTCTGTGTGAACCGTCCTTCACCTGCTGACTGACCGAGCTGGAACAACATCAGTCACGTCCAACACAACTCCTTTACCCAGAAGTCTGAGGGAGATCTGTCTGACCTGCTCCCTGTGTCCTCGACTCCTCCACACCAGCAGGACACGTGATGAGCAGCTACTACTGTCCACACACACACACACACACACACACACACACACACACACACACACACACACACACACACACACACACACACACTACCTGTAATGAAGTATTTTTACATCGTTGCATTGGCGCTTGTAATGTAAAGACAAAAGAATGCAATGCAAAAGTTTTTGATGTATCGTACACCTTCTGTATTTGATGCCTGCAACATGTTCTAATGAAGCTGAGACAGGAACATGTTTCACCTTTTCTTTTACCAACACTCGGGCTGCGTTCACACCTGCCCTGTTTGGTTCAGTTCAGTCTAACTCAGGTTTGTTTGCCCCCTCAGTGTGATTCGTTTGTGCAGGTGTGAACACATCAAAACAACCAGACTGATTCTGCAAGTGTACTCTTCTTCAACGTTTGCTTTACTTCCTGGATTTTTCCCACATGGAAAAGAGCAGCTTTCTCACACAAGGCATTTGATCTGGTCCTCTTGTAAATGCTGCCGTGAGAACACAAACCAACTCTAGGCAATGATACAACTTTGGGACAACATGAGTCCCTGATTCAGACCAGAGGAGACCACTCTAGGGCTGACAGCAGCCTCAGTAAGGGGTAGCCTGTGACTGCATTACCTTTCTCCTTCAGCAGCTCTCTCCACCTGGGAAAGGCTGCCCCGATGTTGACCCTTGTTTTTTGAATTTGCCGCTCACGTTGCCTTTTTGATTCCCTTTGTGCTTTTTTGAATTTGCCGCTCACGTTGCCTTTTTGATTCCCTTTGTGCTTTCTTGGCGACAAGGATTCCGTCTCCCGTGATGCTGCATGTGCATGACCCTGCATTATGCTCAAAGAGTGGGACTGTGTTATGCTGCAGTAGTGCCGGGGTTGTAGCGAAGCGCCTCTTGCTCCTCTCCTTCGGCTCCTCAGTCACGCAGCGCTGGCCTGGCTCTCAACGGAAACGCCGAAGGCGGGGCTGTATGTCCCTCGCTGGCAGATGTATTCTCTAGATGGTGAAACGTTATGGAACCCCCCAGACGACTTACCCACACAATGTACAAACAAATCCGAAATTCTCCTTTTACAAGAATAAGTCAGATTATTGGTGGAGGTAATGATGCACCATGTATGCAGACATCAATTTTTGCCAATAAACCACTGAAAATGTTTCACACAGTGCCTTTAACTGTCGGACTGTTTGCCCTCACAGTTTTTCAAAGTGTCCATGTTTGTGAGCAGCTGAGTCTTTCGAGGATGCTCCTTTCATACCTATAAATCATACTATCATCTGTGTCTTGTGAAAAGTTTCAGGTGTGACTTTTTTTGAATATTTCACAACTTTCCCAGTCTTGTGCTGCTCCTGTCCCAACGTTATTGAAACATGTTGCAGCATTAAATTCAAACTGAGTGTATGTTTACAAAAATAAATAGCATTTATCAGTTTCAGCATTAAACATCTGTCTCTGCACTGAGTTCAATTGACTATGGGTCAAAAAACATGAGCAGATCATTGCCGTCTCTATTTATTTACATTTTACACAGTGTCCTAACTTTGTTTGAACAGCAGCTGTTCTTCACTCGTACTTCTTCCACTGATCCCAGCTACAACAACAGGGCTCAGTGTGACTGCACGCTTATTGTTTTCACAGTGTGTAGAGAAGCCAAGGAGATGTGACTTCACCAAGGAGACATAATGAACTGTAATTAAGTGGCACCTGATTAATTGGTTGGTATCCATGGCAACAAGCATCATCTGCTCCCTCCATATACTTTTCTTTATCTCTGACAGAGTCATTTGAAAACATAATGTGTATCATAAATACCACAGTGAGTTTTTACTGCAGTGAATTGGCAGGAGGCTCGCTGCTGTGATACAGAGTCAGCTCCGACAGAAGCTCAGTGATCACTGCTCTCATTAATGTGGGCTGATCTGTACTGTAACGTCCTGCTGCTGCTGCTGCTGCTGCTGGGAGACCTGGATGGGGTTTGTCAGGCTGCACCAGTGACATGTGAGTTAATCACTTCAGTGGGTTTTATTAGTGTGATATCAGTATGACTCCGCCCACCAGTCCACCCTGTGGTTGTATGACTCTGCCCACCAGTCCACCCTGTGGTTGTATGACTCCGCCCACCAGTCCACCCTGTGGTTGTATGACTCCGCCCACCAATCCACCCTGTGGTTGTATGACTCCGCCCACCAGCCCCCAGCTTTATTTTTGCTATTGATGCTAACTGTTTGCACTCTGTCCCTTTGCTGCTGTAATGTTGCATATGCATATATATATATATATACATTGCACATCCCCGTTGTGGGACGAATAAAGGATTATCTTGTCTCATCTTATTTTATCCGAAAAACATGTTTTGTGAGATCACACTGACCTCTGACCTCAGAATTCCAGTCAAGATATTCTCCAGTCCAAGCAGACGTTTGTCAAATTTAAAGTAATTTCCCTCAAGGTGTTTTTTGAGATATTGCATTCACAAGAATGAGACAGACAAGGCAACAGTGACCTTGACCTTTGACCACCAGAATCCAGTCAGATTATTCTTAAGTGTAAGTGGATGTTTGTGCTAAATTAAAAAACAAAATCCCTCAGGGCGTTCTTGAGATGTTGCATTTTTGAATGAGGAAAATGCAAGGAGTGACTTTGACCATCAAAAGTTAATCATTCATCGTTGAGTGCAAGTGGACTTTTGTGCCAAAAATATAAAAAAATCCCTCAGGGCATTCTTGAGAAATTGCATTGGCAAGAATAGGACGAATGTTAGGACAACCTGAAAACATGATGCATATGGGTGTCGCCGGCGTGGAGGCGTAATGACACTGGGCAGTAAAACCTTCACGAACAGTAAAAGCTCGTCTGGACGTCACTGAGTTGTGAAGATGCAGAAAGTTATTGCAGCTTTAATAAAACAATGTGTCCCCCCAAATATTTGGACATATTTTCATCCTAAGCTGTTTCAATTTAATGAGTATTTTATAAACTATTTTATATAATAAACACAACAAAAAGCTACGATTTCAAGTGAAAACTGAGGAATATTATCGCAGACTGTTCCTGGGGTGCTTCATGAGTCTGTGCAGCACTGAGCGGCTCAGAAGAAACAACCACAGCAGTTAAAACTGGGAACTAAATGATGGTCTGAATAACAACTCAACCACAACAGGAGTTTAAAAATCAGATGAACGTGTGGAGCCTGATCTTTACATCCATCTGAGGTTTTTATCTCTCCAACCTGTGGTTAGCTCTCAGATGAATGGCGCTGACACAGACAGGCTTTTCTGTCCGTTACAGATGAACCTGCGTGACTCTGCATGCCTCACGGGGCTGCTGGAGTCTGGCACACTGGTTTTTCTTTGAGTACTCACACGGTGCCTTTGAAACTACAGTATGTGTGGTCACCCAAAATCACACACAGGCCTGCACCTGGGGGCCTGCCTTAATGGAGCTGCAAGAGCCCGTTCCTAAATGAGGAAATGTATTAAAAGAAAAAACAACTTCACAACAAGCAGAGCATAATGTAAGGCTGTGTTACTTCTGAAGGCAGCAGCAGCAACTGCTTCATTTCCAGATGACCTGAATTAAATAAACTGTTCAGCACCTCCTTTTGGGATCACATTTAAATCCTGTGCTTTTAATAAACTGCAGACAGTTTCTCCTGCAGTGTAACACAGCTGCTGTCTGCGGACAGGAGAAAAGGACACATCCTCACTGGGAGCATGTTAGTGTCCTGGGCATCATGTTTTACCTTTATTAATATTCATATGTGAGGTTCTGCCCTGCCAGCAGCTGCACAGGTGGATACATGTACAGTCTGCAGGTTGAGATTCATGAAGCTTCATGCAAATTCCTCCAGATGTACAAAGGAACTAGACTCCCTGCCCCGTGGTTGTATGACTCCGCCCACCAGTCCAGTCTCTGACAGTCTCCATCCATGTCAGTGAAAACATGGATGCTTCACACACAGAATCTCAAGGCAACTGAATCGAACGCAACTGGACTTATTTTGTCTTAGAAGACGTTTCACCTCTTATCCAAGAGGCTTCATCAGTTCATGCTTGTCTGACTCGGCTGGAACTAGTCTGACAAACTGGTGTGGAAAAACCCAGGTATTTAACCTCTAAGGAGGTCTTCACAAGGCCAATGATGTCATTGGACATCAGTGACATCAGTCTTCATTGGTCGACTACAAACATGACGTATCATCTGAAACATGGAAGTAGCTACATGCCCATTAGCCCACAGCGTCA